>NC_142207.1:19117500-19419583 GCF_049639895.1 Pseudopodoces humilis | reverse complement strand
TGCCTGGAATTCTATTAAATTGTTGAAAATGTTGTTCAATAAGTTGATTCTATCCAGGGATGTACATGATCTGGTATATCTGACAACAAACACTACATTTTATATTGAGGCATCTGAAGTTACTAATTCTTTAAATACCAAGAAGCAAGTGATTTAAATCTTGCATGCCCAAGAAATTTTTAATGCACAATCATAAACACAAAGACGCAGGTCTGCCTACCTGAGAATTTAATATTAATTAACTAAAAGCTAAGTGTTCACAGTCCTTCACAAAAATAAATGCTGTGTAATTTATTGATTTAGCTACCATGATTCATTCACAAATCAAACCAGATATCTTAAAACATAGCTTATAAAACTTATGCATGGAAGTATCTATGCACATTAATATATATATATGCAAATCTAGCTATATAGCTATTGACAGGTACATGTATATCCATATCTATCTATCTATCTATCTATAGATATACACACATCTGATTTCATATATAAATCTCATCAATTTCAAAGCTGTGATATGTAGAATTCAAAATACAAGTGACTGAGGAGTCAAAGTTTCCCAATTACTTCCAATTAGCCATAACCATATAAAGACTTAATTTTTAATAAGGAGAACTGCAAGGTTCTTCTTCCCTTCTTCCTTACTTCAATGACTTCAATGAATAGATGAGAAACAAATAGCTGGCATTTAATGAGGCTGACTTAGGATACAAAGTTCACAGATGAAAATTAGAGTATTGCACACCCTCCAAACATAACATCATATATAGAGTGATTAATTTCATAGAGTTTTAGTCAGTCTGGGTATTGGACAGGATATTAAAGATCTTCAAGTTCCAGCCTTCCTTGCCTGCTGTGGGCAGGGACATCTTCCACTAGACCAGGTCACTCACAGCCCCATCCAAGATTGCTAAGGCAGTCAAAAGCTTAATAAGTATAAATGAATAAATCTTCTCATCAACCTATGAACTGAAGGGAATTGAAAAATTTCAAAAGACAGACTTTTCCAGCAAATACAGTTGTCAAAATATTTCTAACCAATGCTTAAACTCAAATCAAAACTTCACAGCAGATGATGCTTGATGGAAGGCGGGGGAAGATTCCTGCTTTTTCAGAAGTGCTAATTTTCTGTGAAGTGACCCAAACGACAAAAATATTTTCAACTCCTCAGCTGAACACAAACTAACCAGCATTATGCACTTCTACACAGGAGAATCTGAAAGAACTCATCCTCAAGAAAAACAAGACTTGATTGTGCTGTAAAGCCAGTATTTGAAACAGAATACAATGTTATCACTTATAGAAACTAAGGTGATCTAAAAATTATGTTTTCCTTAGATCCATAAACACATTTAAAAGGCAAAATGTTCACCTTATTGAACTTTGAGGCTATATGAAGAAATAATCTTAAATTTTATTACTACAGATTAAAGAAAAATAATTGTATTTTTACATTTAAAAAGACAAACTAATTTGGGGACATTTTATATTAAACGTAAATACTTTAAAACATATCACATATTGATCATTTAATGTACTGTATGTTAACAAAAACTAGGAATAAATTTATGTCCTACAGATTTAATCTATTCTTTAGCAATTATGTATTCAGTAATATCTGTCATATAATCAAAGTTAAACTCCCTAAGAAGTATAAAGTTAACAAGTAGACACAAAAGTAGAATCTGAGGGGAAAGTTTCCTGTTTGGTTAGAGTAGTTGATGGTTGGGGCTTTTTTGTGTGTGTCTTTGTTTTTTAAACTGAGTAGAAACCTTAATACTAATGTGGAAGACATAAAAGCAAGCAGCCAACCACACAAAAACTTACCAACATCCATGGCAGTTTCCATGAAGCTTTTCTGCCTCGAGGCAAATTCGGCCAACAGCTTCTGTTGCCTTTCTCTAGCCTTCTGTCGTCTGTGTGAAAGAAGGGGGAAGAAGAAAAAATAAGCATACACAATAGAGCGAAGAAAAACCTTTTAAATGTCAAGCTGATTACAATTACCACCTGAAACAGTATCATTCCAAATTAAGGTTGATATAAAGGAATAATTTCCAAGCCTAAAAAAGGAATCTTTTGCTTTTCTAAAGCAGACTTTTTTAAAGAAATTTGCATTACTTGTGTTGTTTGAATCTGAAAAAACAGAAAATCCTGTCTTAAAACATCCGTTAAGGGTGTTCACCAGAGGATCTTTTAACAGATTAGGTCATACCATCACAAGAAAAGGAACCCAAGACCTTAGTCTTGAACCTTTTTTATCTGTTACACATGGGGAACAAACAAGAGAGCAATGTTATTTGTACAAAAATGAGTACTTCTGTGAAAAACCAACATTTGCAATAATGCAATAATTAATAGTATTAACAATAATAAAAGCCTACCTCACTCCCTTTTGATATCATGATGACATGAGAAACAATTATGAATAGAGAAACAATTATGAATAATTTATTTTCTAGCTAAGTCTCCTCACAGTGGTTCCTTCTCCCCCACTTCCACCCAAGATACTGGTCACCAACAGCTTTTATACTGGGATTTAAAGAACCTTGAGATTGCATTCAGATTAAAAGCCCTTATCTCCCTGAAGCCAAGCTGACTTCACTAACTTTTCCTCATTGTTAATCACAGCTCTGGATTTATAAAGGAAAAACATCAGAGACTTACTCTTATCTATCCTATTTAAACTGTATCAGTGACCTGTACAAGGCTGTATGACCAGCTATAAAACTACCTGTATAAATATATACTGCAGTGGGTAGAGGAATACTGATGGGATGTAAAAAAATAAAGACTACAGACACTCATTTTCTTTACTCTGACATGAGTTTACAAATAGAGGAAATGGGAGAGTAGAAGTGGGAGAACCAAACAAAAGCCCTACACCACAACTGCTCACCACACAGAAAATGCCCTCAGCTGAGGGGTTTACACAGCACCTCCCCAGTGCAGCTACAGAAGCTTTATCAGAGCTACAAATTCTGTGCATCAGTTTACTGTGCACTTTTTCCACTGCTCAGAGATGATTCAGATAACTAATATGGGCTTTAAAAACATCACTTGGCATCTGATACCATGACGGGTGAGTCCTCTTTAGTCTCAAGCACTGTCTGATTATCAGTGTCCTGGCACAGGAACTGGCATGCACGGGCCCAAATCAGCTCACACAGTATAACCTGTCATCCTGAAGTGACTTGCTTATAAGTCAAAGCTTCTAACTTGTTTTCTTAAAGGCATCTGAAAGACCCAAATACCTCTGCACATTTATCTACAATGTACAGTCACCATTTCTCAAAATAACTTCTATTTACAACATCACTAAGATACATTATTCTGAGGATCAGACCAGAACATTCATTAGACTTGATTTTATTTATTTCTCCCTGGAAATTTCTCAATAAACACCTTGACTAAAAGCAGAATGACTGTAAATAGATGCATTTAATAAGAAGACATAAACAAACTCTGACAGATTCAGTACAGCTCAGTAATTTTCCATGATGGCCCATGGGAATATGACACTGCAACTGAAAAAATACTGCAAGCAGCTCAAGCTTGCTTCTAGTTCTGTACTTCAGTTTCTATGGCAACAATCCATTGCCTGAGTGATGCCATTATATGTTGAAGTAAGCTAAAAAAGGTGATTGCTTAACGTTCTCAGCCTGCTCAGTCTTCACTGATACAAAACTGGAATTGAGGGGAAAATTTAAACAATCAAAACAGTAATAATTGCAGCCTGGCTTTATGAACATTGTCACTCCGTGGGTTTAGTCATTTCAGTTACAACATTGTCCTTCAAAAAACATCATGGGTCCACCAATACCATTATAAGTTTGAGAAGAAGACAGTAATCACTCAGAACAACAAAAAATGGGAAACATTTATTTTTACCGTTGCTTTAACCCCCAAACTTAACTAAAAACTTAGCATGCCTCCCACAGACCCTTGAAAATATCACATCCTTTTATAGAGGGAAAGGAATGACCTTACCCTTTACTATATGAAAATCTACTTGTTTCATCCATGTCCCTGCTTCTCCTGTAAATAAATCTAGCACTACTGAGTACCACATTAACGATTATGTGCCCAAGATATAGCTGTGTTTTATCTAAAGCAGCTATTCACTCTTTTTCTGATTAGCAATTTTACATGCTAAACCTTGACTATTTCTCTCATTAAATGAACTATTACAATTAATGTTGAAAACTAAACAATTAAATAAACACTACCAAGACAAAAATAATTTTACTTTGTAAAGTATGTAACATACAAATATATTAAATCTATTTTCCATATTCTTATATCTAATTTTCCAGTGTAGGCCTTGGACGAAACAGAGATTACAATGAAAAATTTATTTTCAAACAAATAAAAATAGCAGAAAAATAAAAGTAATCCAGAAACCAACTGAGTCAGACGACTACACTTTTCTACTCAAATTTCTAGAACCGTAACTACATATTCTGGTAACATAAACCCTTCAAAAATACTGCATGAACGTACTCAATTGTCTTCTTGTCCATTCCAGCCTGTGCTCTCTACTTCAACTACTGTGGTAAGTACTTTGACCTGAATTCCCCACTTTCTACTCACTTTCTCACTGTCCACTCCCTTCAAACCCCATGTTCCAGCCTTTTGCAGCAGCCAAGTGTCAGTCTCTTCCCACTCCAGTCACCTCTTCTTTGCAGCTGAGTCTATGACGTCCCCCAAACATCAGTATCTCTCATACCCTCCAGACATTTGCATTCCTATTCCACATTCTTCTTCTCCTACCAACTCTCAAGACCCCATTCTTCCCCACTGAGATTTTCACTAAAATCTGGGTCTTTTAATTTGCTACTCTTCTCTGAGTATTTTTGTCCTGACAACCCAGCTCCCCATATAACTTTGTAACATCCCAGCTTGCCAGTTTGAGTCTTCCCATTATCAACTGATCACCTGCCCTGGCATCTTCTCTTTTTTCCACTGGTACACTGACCACAGGGTTCCTCCTTCCATCCCAGTTTCAACACTACCCCTGTCATTTCTAGCTTCCACCTCTTTGTCAGCTCTAGTTGCCATCCCCTAACCAATTCCTCTTCCATAGGACTCTCACGCCAATACAACATTCGCTGAAAGCCAAGAGAAGCAGGGCCTCTGCATTCAGTTTCAACACTGCTAATAATCTGGGGACTTTCAAGATCCATTATTAAAATCAAATTCAAAACTGTCCAAACTTTAAAAAAAATAAAATAAAAATTCAGCCCTAAACAGATATCTGCCATGTGAGTTTTCACACCACATAGTAAGAAAATACAAAGTTCTTTTTTTTTTTTTTTGACAAGAATTACAAAAAAAAATTTAAGTACTTTTAAAATTGAATGGGTCAGGCAAGCAAAAAAAAAAAAAAGAAAAAGGTAGAATTACTAAACCCATATATTGTAAACAAAACCCCAAAACAATTATGGTGTGATGTGTGCCTGTGAATGAAAAGACAATACAAATAAAAATTCTAACTTCCCTTCAGGTTAAGCCACAAAAACTAACACAACCTTAATTCTACAACATAAAGGGTGAGCATGTATATCACATGAAATTATTATTAAAACTTTCTAATTTAAAGATCTAAAAGAGCAAGGTACAAATTCTTCCTCAGTACCCATGTAAATAATGTATATTCAAATCAGATAAAGAGAACTGCAAGATTATGACTTACTCTTTTAATATGTAATTCATACAAAATCCTAAAGATAAATCAATTGATGCACAACATACACTGTCCTACTGCCCCTTTATCTTGTTATTAATGTTACCTTTCTTCTTTATCCAAAGTTTTCTTCTCTGCAGAACTAATCTTTTTTGGCGGTACCGGAGGTGTCACCTTCCTGCAGATCTCCTCAATTATACGTTTATTCAATCTGCTCTGCACAGCAGCTTTCAGTAAAATTCTTTCTACTGCCGTCATTCCATCTCCATGAGAGTATCTTGGAATTTCTGGGTGGATTAAAACATCCACATCATCCAGCCATGGGGGATAGTAAGAGTTTTGTTTTCCTGAGAGTTTGTGATGCAATTTAATTAGCAAAGACAGTATGCTTTCTTTGACTTCTAGAATGGCTGTGGTTAACTGTGGAGTTGCACCAGGTGCTGACCACTTCATCGACGTTTTGGGCCGAACCACCTGATTTGCCTCGCTGGTGTTCCGATTGATGATCTCCTGAAATTTCTTTCTACGTTCTGCGACCAAACTGAACACTTGAGCTGTCCCTGAGTTCTTGGGAAAAAATTATGATTAATTTTCAAAAATATAAGTATAAACAGCACACATTTCTAAAACTATGGAAAATATTTGACGCTAGGAAGAAAAATAAACGGAAACTTAAAGATTCTTCACTCCCAAAATGTATTGAAAATTAGGATAGCAAAATACTAAACTTGCATATTGTATTTTTGTACAGGTCTGTTATATGTAACTACATAAAAAGCCAAGTACTAAAGGCAAATATCCATACCAAAGCAGCTAACAACTGGTTTTACACTAGTCTAACTTACAATTCTATTATCTAAATATTTCCTTAGTTTTTCCAGAATAGTAATAATTTCAGTATCTTTATGTGATTTAAATGCCTTTATTCAAGTCTACTGAGCACTGTTGCACAATGTAACTCATGATGACACACAGGTGAATACAGGTGACCCCACACATCCCCACGGGAATTGAGCATTTTATCTGGACTAATTAGGTAAGACCCAGAAGCCGCATACTCCTGTTAGCCCGCAGAACTTGCTATCCAGGGCATGTGAGCATGAGTGCAGTTACACTAATGACAGAGCCCATTTAGATCTATCTTGTACTACTCTTGCTTGCAGTACCAAATCAAGGATACATATACTGAGTCCGCAGACATTTCCTCAAGGTTTTGAACATGAAATTCAGCACTCTAACATCTTATGCTCTCCTCCTCAGAAGGCTGGGCAATTAAGAGATGTCAAATATAAAAATAAGATTCTGACCATCACCTCACCTACCTTCTTTATGTTTTAATCTATCCTACTTTAGATTTTACGACATCTCCCTACTTTAGATTTTGTCTATTTTTCTGACACGAACATGCAAAAGAAATATCCACTGTATTTCACTACATCTGGCACACAGTAATCTGAAGTGCTGTATACGATAGATACAAAACCAACACTGACACAGATTCTATCATCTACTGGCTACAAATCTTTCAGGATCCCACCATTTACATATTCCTTTGTTTTCACAACAACAACAACAACAACAAATTGCTATTAATCATTTCAAAAACACTTTCAATTACCTTGACTCAAGAAAGCTAGGACTATTCTACATTATTAAATGTTAGTAGTATCTTGGCAAGATCAAACAGGCCTAAACACAAAGCTCAAGCAGTAAGCTACCAACAGCATTTTATATTTGATAGGAAGCTTTTATTTCCAAATACATATTAAAAATGTAAAGGCATTTCATTGCTTAAAATTCTACCACCTAAGATTACCATCAAGAACATGAAAAAAGCATGAGCCCTGGCAATACAAATTAAAAGGAAATTCAGGAAAATTAGAAGATTCCACTGAATGTTAAGGTGAGCACAATTAAAGCACATTGCTAGTTAATCGCTTAGGAGAACAAACTGCACACAGATCTACCTCTCTCTGGAGGCTCTTCCGCCTTGAACTCTGGTAGATTGAGGACAAAAAAAGTCATTAAACACATCATTTGGAAGGAGGCATAATTTGAATTAACTTCTATTTCTGCTATCAGTACATACAGGAAAAACAACCGAAGGAAAAAAATATCCTAAGGAATTCATAAAAACACTAACAAAAATGCAAACACAGGCAACAACTTAAACTAACCTAGATAATCTAGTGCTTGTATCTACTTACTTGTGATGAAGCTAAACCATCAGAACTTGTACTTGCAGGTGGTTCTCTCTTCACCTCAGGTGCAGTTTCTGGTACTCTTACTCGGACATAGTTAATGAAGTGACGCATGTTAGAAACCAAGTTACTACCTGGAAACCAACTATCATGGCAACGCTCCTGTCCACCTACAGATTCCTAAAACAATTAAGAAAACTGTGGTATACTTTCTCTTAAGTATTAAAATAATTTTTTCTGCTTTTGTAACTGTATTACAGAGGCCATAATAACTCCTTGAGATATGAACAGTATGTTGAACATTATGTAGCTCAACAAAGCTAATATACCTCTTAAAAAATTTGTAAGTGATGTGAGGCCTGTGAGGACCACAGGTAAACACAGATAAATACATAGGTCTAAGTATTTTATATGAATATAATAAAATACAGCCAGCTAGTTGCTAGCTAGCGGAAGTAAAAGGAACTCCAGGGAGTAATCCAAAGCTGGACAGTCTAAGATTAATAGAAAAGACCAGAACTATACAGAAATCAGTCTCTGGAAAAAAATGTGGCAAATTCTTTGTCAAAAAGCAGTGCTAATCAGTTAAAAAACAATAGTATAAAGTGATGATATAAAAAGAGAAGAGAATCTGGAATCACAAAAATAATGGCTCTTCAAATATCATTAAAAGTAGAATTCTGACTAATTCACATATTTTACAAGATACAGATCTGCAGCAATAAAATGCCCAGTGATAAGGGTTTCAGTTGAAAATGTAGAGCTTTTTAGACTCAATTTAATTTTTTTTTCACAATTTCTAGTACTTATTCACAGAGTAGTAAAGATCTGATCAATCTGTGTTGTCAGACTACATATAAAGAAATTGCTGAACACAATAACAAGATACCATACTCTTTCTCACAACAGTATGTTTTTATTAGTTGTTCCCTATCTAAGTTAATAAAGATGTTTTATTCTAACTACTATGGCAAAATCTAATTTTAAAGAATACTGAAGCATTAAAAAACTGTATTTTGTACATGGTATTCTGAAGAAAATGATGGTATTTATTCTTACCTCCTCATCTGATTCTTGTTCAGGAGAATTTTCCAACCCCAGCTCAATCAAATATAAAACCATGCAAAGCACATGCTCTGATAAATTCTGATGATCCATTAATATCTAGGTAGGAAAAGAGAAACGTCATAGAAGATTAAGACTTCAGTAGATGTAAACTTAAAAAAGAATGTTCTGGATAATATATTTTGGACTCTTCCATTTTTGAGGATTTTTTTTTTTTTAATTTTTTTTAATTACTTTGAGGTTTAAAAAAAACTTAACCTTTGCTCATCACCACAAAAGCAAAATTTGATATTATGTCTTTCCAGTCAAATAAATTTGTACCTGAAAGATATTACTAGTGTGATTAACACCAGAGTGACAGGTACAGTTGTACAGGCACCACTACTGCCAGTTACATGCAAAAAGCTGCTCCAGGCCTTCCCTTGCCATGTCATCACCGAAAGCCTCATGAGGTCCTAGTCCTGTAAGCAATGTCAGCATAACTGGGAATACCACAAAGGTTAACATCAATTTTGCAGCCACTTCACATAATCTTTTCTAGTTATAAATAATAAATGACCTTATCTTTATTAAATTAATAATTTCCCATATCTTTCTTCTAATACAGCTTTCAGTGCATTGAGAGAAACAACCAGTACTGCTAAAATTAAAAACCAGGACAACTTTCCTCTTGAGAATATTCTGAATTTAAGGAAAGAAAATGGCAAAAAAAAGCAACTTACTAAAAAAGTGTGTGAGAAAATACATTTAAAATTTCATTGTAGACAGGCTACCATACAAATTAGTGTTTCTAGAGCGTAGCCTAGTAAGGTTTTAAATATTACTTGGTTTTGAATGGATGAATTTTCTAAGTAGATAAAGCCATCAGAAACATCAGAGAGACAAAGTTCTTAAAAAAAATAACTTTGTTTTACAATAGCTTTTCTAAAAAGTGACTGATAAGCTGATTTAATCAAACCCAACCAAATCTGAGATGAAAGAAGTTATTTAATTAAAAAGGGGACTCAATATTCTGTTAATATGAAGAGCACGTGTAATTGTACCACTTTCAAAAGCCATAGAAGCCAATACCAGAATCAAAAGTCATATTGACCAATGCTTCTGAAAAGTAACATCACCAAATACAGTTTACTGTTCTTCCACAGGAAGTCCCAAAAGCCAAGAGACATAATAAAGGCTGTCATGAATTGGCAAAATTTCACAAAGAGAGCAGTCATTATTTAAGGCAACCCACAGAATCAACCACTACTACTATGTATTTTCCACCATCCATAAATCTGGTGGAAAAATATTTGGTATTCCAGCTAAAACAGCAACCCAGTAATGTCTAAGATTCTCAAGATTTAAGCCCTCAAAGGTTCTTAATGGAAAAAGAGAAAAGGTGGCCAAAGAGGCCCAAGCAAGACAGTAAAAGATGAAGCATTCCTTCCCTATATTCTCTGCTTTTGCTCCATGTCAAAACATTATTTCATCTTCTACATAGTCCCAAGTTCTCATTTCCTTCACCAGCCTTCCTGTAGTACAACAGATAATTTCTATTCAACAGAAATTTAACAGTGAAACAAAATATGAGTTTTAGGTAAGTTGGGAGCCCTTAAAAGAGTACAAAATGAAAAGTCTGCCCAGGAAAAAAGGCTACTCAAACAAAGCAATTTTTTTAGTTCCTCATCCGCCTCTGCAGCACACTGCTTTGAAAACACTTTCTAAATACAGATTCAAAGTTCATTTTCTGATGAATGGACTCTTCAAAAATGATGCGGTTCTCTTGAAGACAGCAGCTAACTATCACAGATAAAACCAAACACAGCTTAAAGGTACCAATTAGCCCCTAAAAACAGTTGCTATAACATTATCAAAAGCCAGAATGTATTTGGGAAATGATGTTAGCAACAATTGCAGTTACGAGACTTATTTGACATTGAGGATTTAAAACCATTAAAGTTGTGTATTTTTGAACAGGCACCGCTGATGCCTCAAGAGCCAAAGGAACACCACTCATGCCACTGTGCTCTCTGAAACCATCATGGAAGAACAATCTGAATGGCAACTCTGATGGTTAATACAATGTTCCTCAAAGTAGAACAGGATCTTCCATGCACTTGGGTAGTGACTTAGTGTGTGTATATATGAAACAATTATTCATGAAATAACCAAAGTGGTAGGAAAAAAACTCATACTAGACTTGAAAAATAAAACCAAACCAAACCAAAAAATATTACATAAAATTAAACCTGACTACTCCAAACAAACTTTAAAAATCATGCTTCTAAGAACTTCCGTAAAAAACATGGAAGTAAACCAATGCACTTAATGAGAATCATGACTGTACCTTGTAAAGAAGTGTGAAAAGAACAATGTGCAGCGTTTTACAGTGCAAAAGCTTTATGAGACCTCTGTAACTTGGGTGTAGTGGTGTTCTCTTCTTGTAAGGAGGCCATGGGTTTCCAGGGAATTTGCCACTTTGCTTCAAGCTGTTGAAACAAATGTTAAATGATGAAACTACTTTGAACACTGCAATAATGTAGAAACCTGCCACTGCTACAGATAAACTTTGCTTTGTGTACCTAAAAGTAAATTAAATAAAAATAGATAAGGCTCCTTCAAGTAAGTTGTAGATGATTTTTAAACAATTATGGTTAAATTAATAATGGTTAAATATTTCATCTGTTATGACATTCACTACTTTGTCTATGGCCCTTCAAATGTATTTTTAAACATTTACGGAAGAGTAACAGATTAAGATAACCAAAACTCTAATATTGCTTGTAAATTTATAGACTATATACTCAAGAACAAATCTGGGGCTTGAAAACACTAATAAAGTGATTAGCATTACCAGATAGAAAACAAAAAGAATTGTGGAATGAGCAGTATGATGTTGCATTTCTAAAAATGATCCAACTTACAATGCTGTGTATCTGTCCATTGCAGACTGCACATCTCTACGGTAAACTGTTCGAAGTATTACCATGACAGGGTCAAATTCCTTATCCCAGACTTCAGCTGTTGTTTAAAAGAAATTATAAGTTAACATTCTCTTTAAAGACCTTACCACTTATTTTAGATTCTCTTCTTAACTAGCTTTAATTATGTCACTTCAATTATATAATTTTTCCTGTCAAACTACAGCAATTTATAATAATTCTTACTAATAATACTTCCTATACTAATAATTACCACTATATATTAAAATAGAATAATATTTTTTGCAAAATTTTGATTGGTTTCAAAACAAAAAAACCCACTCTATTAGGCAACCCAAAAAACATAATTTTCTGTATGCATCTTGTTTTGCTCTTTTTCATTTCCAAGTATATGTGAGAAAAGGCTTACATTATTTTTCACTTGCTACATGATAAACACAAGCCTCTTGAAAGTAGGAAGTAAAGACTGTGGAGTTGTTAGGAGACAAGTTATATTTTACCAGTAAGTGTAGTGAACAAAATTGCTGCAACAACACAATTTCTTGCTCAGTATCAAAAACGGTCAAGCTTTGTATCAAATAATATTTGTGATCAAAGCTTTAAAATTATGCTTTTGTTTTATAACAAATATTTATGCATTATTTCAGCATTAAAATGTTAGTTACATCTGTTTAATTTAGTAGCTCTAAAGTTACATCCAGAGTGGCTGTTCAGAGCAATCACAAACAGAAAAGTCTAAACAGTCTACAAAAATATCCCATTTGATGGCCTTTCTATTTACAAGTTATTAAAAACCAAAACGAAGCTCCAATCTAAAGCCAAATGAAGATATTAATTCTATGAACTGTTTTGAAGTGTTTAGCTCTCATAACACAAAAAAGGATGGCAAGATTCAATGACCCCAAAACGAGGAAGAAACCCAGTGGATACAGAATTTTAGCTCCACCAGCAGGCGTAACGCAACACATGTGCTTACAACATTCTTCCAAGTTTCCACAGGCAGAAATAAGCAGCTTTACCACACTTCTGGGATTAATTTTCCCCAGGAAAATTAGGCTGGAAGACAAGTGTCTATACTCCTACCTAGAGGTCTATCCTCTATATATTAACCCCTGCTAAAGCTAACAATTCTACAGATATCCTCATAGACTGCTGAGGGAGAACGCTTTCCAAAGTTTCCTTTGTGTGAAATATGATTGAAATTAGCTTGTGAAAAAAAAACCCACATTTTTTTCTGGACATAATTTAGTATTGCAGTCTGAAACACACACCAAGATTGTTTAGGTTGCTAATGCATAATAAGAAAAAAGGACTGAGTGAGCCATACAGTGAATATCAGATATGCACACACAGCTCATCTTCAGCACACAAATCTACAGTGTGTAGAAAGAACTTGTCTCTGAAAGTTAATTTGGGTTGGTTTTGTTGTTTTTTTAAAATTACGGTTAATGGAAGCAAAATCTAGGGATCTGTGAACATAAAGTTCAAATTTAGGGAAACAAGGGATTAGAGGGAATTGATCTGATCATGACTTGCTTTAACTGTGACAGGCCAAGAACTACAATTCTTAAAAACAACAGGTTTGAGAACCTATGTAGTCTTATGGAGAATATGACACTTAAGAGGGCAAAGAAAGCCATGTCAGCTTTTAATCCTGCAAAAGATTTTTCAGCATTTATTACTTTAAGAAAAAGGGAATCTGTATAGTGTGATAAATCACTTCATTATTCAATGCTATAGATGACATACTTAAGACAGTTTACCTCTGGAATAAATTGTTTACCTAACTTAAAAAAAACAACCTATATACAAAGTACTCCAGACACTGTAATCTAGAATTAGATTCCCTAAATATAAAGTGCTATAAGTAAAAATAGTATAATCTATCTCTTTTTCCTTCATACTGTGTTATGAAAAAGACCAGCATGTAAAAAGCTCCAGAAACCAGACAGGACATAAGGAAATGTAGTTTATGTAACATTAAGTTATTTTAGATACATGGGTGTTAAGCTGCTGAATTACACATCAAAGAACAGAGATGAATAAATTCCCAAAACTTTGGTTTCACAAAATTACCTCATTAGTTGTTAATTTGTATAAAAAGCACTTTATTGACAATTTAATCTCCCAGTACAAAACCTGGCAAGCAAGTTATCACAATACCAGTACCTACATTAACCACCACTCCCCTCCAAAAAATCATCAAAACCAAATGTTTCCAAAATTGCCAGACTCCAGCCTTCCCAGTTCTCAAGGGAGGTATGTGAACTTCCTCAGGGAGGAAGGAGTTAATCCCTCTTCAGCTTTGCCATTAGCCTGAAGCACAACCAGAGCACATGGAGCATTTCAGATTTCCACAGGCTTATCTGCTCAGTGACAGGACACAGTAATGGAACACTGAGTTCTTAAATTATTTCTCTCCTTTGATATACCAATGCTATGTTGAGACCAATTTAGATGACAAGATGGTCAGGGAAAGAAACTTGTTATTTTTGCACTGTATGCATTGTAGAGTTACAGAACAATATTCTATAACAAGGCTAGCCTGAACTTTTTCCTAGACCCTCACTACTGACTGCAAAAAAATGTTACATGATACTAATACAGATAAGCAACATGAAATAAAGAATTCTGTATCGTGGTATCTTTAATAGTCAAAAGTTGGAGAAGTTGAAAGAAAGTATCTTTGCAATTGACATTTCACTAGTGCAAACAGTTCTAAACTCTACTAAATATACATCATATTTATTTAAATCATATGAGTAATTAAGTATGCAGATCAGTAAAATACAAGTAAGGTAATTTTTCATTCCTCTATTTTCCTTTGCTTTTTGAGGGTATCTGTTTAGTACAAGAAGTTCATTTTCCCTCTAGATCAAAATCAATTTATTGATTGTATCTAGATTATTGATACAGACTACTAATGTCTTTAGCAATGCTGCTAAATATAAGCCATGGACAATACTGAAAAAATCAAGTTTTGTGGCACTGGTAGGTTTGGCTTTTTCATGGGGAGGATGGGGTAGAGTTTCCAACACTAATAGACTGGGTTTGCTTTTTAGGTTTTTTAAGGAAGAAAACCCACTACAACAAAACCAAACAAACCCTGGTTAGGCACCTTACTAATGAGTACGTTGCAAGAGAACACTGATTACCATACCTTTAGGTGTATACATTCCTTGCTGCATGGAACCTCCAGGCTCAAAAACAGGGGCTTTAAAGTCAGCAACTGCTGACAGGACTGATTCAAAGCTTAAGCTTCCTGGAATAATCCCACTTTTAGGATTAGGGTTTTCTGGAATGTAATACTTATGTTAAGGAAAGCAAAGTTAATTTAGTTGCAGGACACAGAATTTCACTTCCCTCTTGATATTTGCAGTCAGTCATTTCAGACCACATCTCAGCAGTGCTCTGTGCTTACCACAAGAGGTCTGTATGCTCCAGCTGCTAGGAAGAATAACTGTTACTGAAGAAAATCTAAGCCTCCTACCTAGGACATTAAACTTTTTTATGTAAGACTTGCTGCATGTTTGGCTCAAACTGTTAGTATTAATGAGATATAAAAGCCACTGCCTGTAGTGTATATAAAGTTTCTGTTATTGCCTTTATTTACAAACATGTTGTCTCTCTTCATAGGGAGAATATTTTGTATTTACATCCAAACAGAAAAAGCAAGCAAATAGTTCAGGATCCATAAACACAATAAATAATTCTGCATCTCGGATTCCATAGTTCTCATTTTTGGTAGCAATACTTAACTGACCTCCTGACATTACCCTAAAACACAGCAGCACTTACAAGGAAGTAAACTTCTGTTTGGTGATTAGTGATTACTTATATAAATGATTTCCTTATTTTATATAGTTAAGTCATTCACTTAAGTGATTTGTTCCTAGTAATCGCTTATTTAACATATTTGACTGAGTTACTAGATCATATCACAATAATAACTCTTATTATGCATTTGTTAGTCTCAATCTCATCCTTTCCTATCTTTGTATTCCTAATATTTTTGTTCAATGCCTATCCCAGGATTGCAAGCTCTTCTACGCAACCACAACAAGCTATTTAATTAGCCTAACAGACTAAGAGTGATAGCAGGAAAACCTGCATATTTATAGTCAGCTGTCCAGGGACATGAACCCTGTGCCTGTGCAGAAGGACTCCTCCTTAAAGTTTGCTATTCTTTCTCCATAACACATGCACTTCACTCTAATGTCAAAGCAACATGCAGGATTGCTATTATTTGCATTTTCAGCTATTGATAGCAAAAGTCAATATAATGTAGAATGCCTTCTTTTTATATTGGCATAAACTTAGCAAATATCAAAGGCTCAAATTCAGACAAATGGGATGCTTGGCCAAACTTCCACGAAGTCATTAGAAAACACATGTTTTACCTCACAACTAAAAGACTTCTAAAGACCAGTACAGCATTTTGTATCAAAACTAATTTAAACTATTAAAAAGCATTGCATTTATTGTAAGAAAAACCAAAATTGGAGCAAATGCCTTTGCTAGTAAGTATATACAAACACACCTTCACACCATTTTTTAATTATGTAACCTAAAAACATGTTTAAGCCTCATTACTATACAGGCACCTGCCATTCTCATTCAGACACATTAGTGAATATATTCCAAGGATATGAGATCCAATAATGAACTGTGTGTCCTGTCATTCATACACAGTTGGGCTACCATCTCCGCTCTGAGGATCTCATCATCTGTCATTCCTAGAACAATGAAATGCAAAAACTGTTAAAGCAGCATGATTTCAAAACACGTATTCAGTTTTCATTTGACATTAAAAGCCTGTCAAACATGATACAAATTAATATTAGTTAATGATACAGTGCCATAAAAATACTGGGGAAAAAAAAGTGGGGGTGTGCAAATATTATGAAAGGCACAATCTCAATCAGAAAATACCAGTACAGACTCAAACTGCTGTCTTTCTGGAAAAGATACAGAATCTTCATGTCATCACCTACACAAATCACCCACTTCCATTAAAGCCATTTTTCTTCATTTTTATGTATTCTATCTATTTCTATTTCATAAGGGATTAAAATTCAGTAACTGGCAAAGATGAAACCACATGTTGAATGCTTTAAGTTACTATATGGTTAAACAGCTTTATGGCACCTATGAAGTGCTGAATATAAATGCAGGTGTAATAATGTCATTTACATATAAATATTCCTAAAGCAGTGACACTTACCTAAGTGTAAACGAAGGCTTAACAAAAGGACCAAAAATGTTAAGGCTCCTTCCAGCATGGACCTTTCATGCTCTGAGTCAAGAACTGTATTTTGATGCTGTGATGCCATCGTTAACAAATCTACCACCTTAAATCTGCGAACAGTAAAGTCAGAAACAACAGTTAAACATTCTCCAGCATTAAAACACCAATGTGAAATGATAAACTCAGGATAGCACTCACAACAACCTGAAATGAAATACAAAAACCCAAATGAAAACCCAAAGTGCAAACAAACATACATGAAAACCCTCTTCTTTTTAAATTTCAATTTTTATTTACCTATTGATGGAATGCGTTATAGTGATATTCACTCCACATGACAACACCTTATATTTATCAACACATAAAAACAAATGCATATTAATTGGCATTCAAACCCTGATTTTTTCCAGAAAAATAAACATTCTGTGCCTCTTACAATTGCAGTTATATTTATCTACTTCTTCAGGATAGAATATCCTGGCATATGAATACATATGAAACTTAAAAAATCCTGAAGATGTTCAGAAAACAAATATATGAAGTTTCACTACTGCACTGTAAATCAAAAGCCAATGCTGTTTAAAATCAAGAGAAACCTCTTTCAGCAGAGCCCCTAGGTAAGTGTTAGTTTTGGCTAAGCAGTGTTGTACCCACTGAAGATATGCATCAGATATGCAACTTTTCTATTACACACAATAAATTAGCACAACAGCTAGCACAATATTGAACAAGAGCATTCATCTGTTAGTCCTACCTTTCAAAAACAGATGAAATAAAATAATCTGGGTCCAGTCTAGAGGCACAGACCTGTAGAAAGAGAGTAAATTAATTTTATTAAATTAATTCTATTCATTAAGTTTGTAGGAAAATAATACTGGCTTGGCTTCTCAGAAAACATAACTTACTTGCAGCAGATAAATGTCAGGATCAATCATTGAATTGCAGAAATGAGACTGCACATAAGTCATGGCCTGTCCTTTAATTTGTAGACCATTTCTAACCCACATATTGCTGTGAATTTCAGAAAGACTTGCCTGTTCAGGGAAAATAAGAAGTTACAAACATTTCAGGCATGTTCAGCTACTCAGTTCAGTGTTAGCAGATCATCAGTATAGCATCATAGAAAATCAGAAATCATAGAACAGTTTGGATTGGAAGGGACCATAAAGATTTCCAACCCCTATGCCAGGGGCAGGGACACCTTTCAGGTGCTTAAAGTCAGGTTGCTTAAAGCCCCATTCGCCCTGGCCTTGAACACCTCCATGGATGGGGAATCCTTGCCTTCTCTGGGCAATCTGTTTCAGTGTGTCACCACCTTCACAGTAAAGAATGTCTTTGTGATATCTAAGATACTCTCTTTCAGTTTAAAGCCATCGCCCCTTGTCCTGTCACTACATGTCATTGTAAGAAGTCCCTCTGGGGCTTTCTTGGAGAGTCATAGAATAGTTTGGGTTGGAATGGACCTTTAAAGGTCATCTAGTCCAACCCCCCTACAATGATCAGGGGCATCTTCAACTAGGTCAGGCTACTCAGAGCCCCATCCAATCTAACCTTGGACATTCCCAGGGATGGGGCATCTACCACTTCCATGGACAACCTGCTCCGATGTTGTACCACCCTCACAGTAAAAAAAAAGGTGCTACAGGTAATCTAAATCAACCCTACTTCAGTTTAAACACACTAGCCTTGTTCTATTGCAACAGGTCCTGCTAAATAGTTTGCCCCCAGCTCTCTTGCAGGCCCCTTTAGAAGGCTATTCTAAGGTGTCCCCGGAGCCTTCTCTTCCCCAGGTTGAACAATGCCAATTCTCTCAGTCCGTCCTCATAAAAGAGGTGCTCCAGCCCTCTCATCGTTTTATTCACTATCATTACACATATACATACATACATATAAATACATACTATAACTTTACAGACTTTTTTTACAGTAATTTACTTCTCCTGGAGAGTAAGAGATAAAAAGACCCACTCCAAGTTTACGAAACAGATACCATACTTTCATATGAGAGCATATTTCAGACAACTAAAGTAATTAAAGACAAATTAAGTGATTTATACATGTAGTTGCTCATCAAAATCTTGAAACATACTCAAAATGAAGGTAGCATGGTACTAAAATGAACCAAAAATTAAGGTATCATGATTAAAAAGAGGTTAGATCTAAAAGTAGTGATTACAAATACTACTCACTGCCACTTATGCACAAGTAAGTCCAAATCTGCAAATAAAAATATTGCACATCCATTCTGGAACTCACTCTCAATTTGAAATACAAAATTTCCAGATTTGGGTTTCTTGTCAACCTGCACTCCATTCACCTGTTCACATTCACTTCTTAGTTTTCAAAGAATTGGTCCTTCCTACCATTTTGGAAGAGCTATAGTGAATACTATTATTATGTGCTTCTCAGAGTATGATAACTAATGCGACATTTTGAATTTTGGAAATAGGAAGGAAAAGAAAAAAAGACATTATCCTAACCACTCAGTATATTCTAGTTACTATTTTCACAAATGGCTTATTTTTATATTCCACAATTAAGACATACTTCCTATTGTTAAGTCAGAAGCCTGCCCATACCTGAATCTGAAGTGGGTGAATCATAAGTTTCATCAGCATCTCCTGATCTGGTAGAATAGTATCCAGATCTAGTTCTTGGCATTTAACAGCCTAGAAAGAAAAGCAAGCATATGCTGCGTTGAATGATCACATTCGACAGGGAATTTCCATCTTCTGTGAAAATACAAAATGTGCTTACCTTACTTAAAAACATGGCAAAGTAACGGTGCAGTGGCAAATGAAAAGTAACTTGGTTAGGTGCTGGCTGAAAGTAAAATAAAGGTATTTAATATACTGAAAATAAAGGTATTTAATATAATGAAAAAAAACTAAACATACAAATATCTTCGGCACAACCACCAAGGATAGTATCTTACATGTCTTCATTTGATGGACTTGCTTTCCACTAGCAGTACTTCACTCCCCTGTCTTTCTGATTATTCAGAAGTTTCCCTCAGACAGTTGTAGTTCATCTCTTACTGAGTCCCCAAAAGCTAACGGCACTCTGAGTTGACTAAGTTTTGCTTGCCAAGTAGCAAAGCTGTTTCTCAATTGCCAAAGCAGAAGAGGACTTCTGTTTTGCCCCTCCTTCATTTGGCTCTTCATACAGCAAAACAGTAGTGTATCCATAACACTGCTTTTAAAACTCACAGCTTGAGCTTGTATCCGCAAACCTAAATCACCGAGACTCCACAGAAAACAAAAGGATCCTAGGACATAGCATTGTAAGTATTAACTACAAACTCTAACTTCAGCAAGGCAATCCTTTTTGGATCACTAGCTTGAATAGTTACTTAAATTAAGGAGAGGGACCTGGGTGTAAGGAAATCACCTTTGAAATTTAATCAGATTTTCATAGTACTTTACTTAAATTCACTAAGGATATTTACCTCATCTACAAAGTTGATAGCATCAAACCAGTCCTGAAGCGCCTCAAGGCAGTATCTGACAACATTGCGTGTGTATTCTTGTGTTTCCTGCAGTTAAGAGAAACACTTAAAACTCTTTTGTCTCATATAAGTGCCTTGTTTTCCTACTACAAATAAATACAGTTAGTTCAAGAATATTTTTACAGTACACAGAAACACTGAGATTGGAAAAGGCCTCCAAGATCACTGACTGAACAATACATTGTCAACTAAACCACAGCACTAAGTGCCAGGTCCAGCTGTTTCTTGAACATTTTCAGGGATTGGGACTCCACTGCTTCACTATATACTAAAATATTATAAATATAAGTATTTATTTCATTGATAAACAGTAAAAAGTGTTTTTCATATGGTAAGTATTCCTAAAAGCTGATGGATTCTATTTTTGCTGTAACTTAATACAATTTGCAGTCTAGCAAATAGCAACAAGTCTTTGCTCTAGTTTGCAGATCATGTGATGTCAGAACCTAAAAGGTTTTCACCTCAAATTGATAGAAGAACCAAACAAGCCCATAAATTACTCCATCCCCCGTCATAATGAAGTGTCTATTCACAGCCACAGCCAACATTAGAATCACATTAGGACAACTTATGTATCTCCATTCCCACTGAACAAAGGCAGAATGAGTCAGAGACATTTATCAAGTTCTTCATTAGATTAGAAGTTATTCCTTATGTACAGATGACATGACTGCACACATCGTGAACCTGTAGTCCCAGTACTGGAGACAATAAATTATGTACAAACATGAATTTTATACTCACTATACACAGAATCCGAGTTGACTGGAGTTTTATGCTATTTAAATAGACAAAGACAGCCAAACCAAAGTATTTTCAAACACAAAAGACAGCCCTTTCAGGTTTGAGAATTCTAGAAAAAATCATGAATAGAACCAAGAATCACGGAAGGGAAATGTTAGCCTTACCCTAACTTTGCAGTGTGACAGCAGACCCCACATTGGCTGGGCACAGGCTTCCAGCTCAGCAGCAAAGGCAGCATAGTATGTCTGTGATTCAAACTCCACGTGCTCATTTAATTCTCGTTTATTTAAATTCATACCTTCAAAGATTTAAGCAGAGTTATACAAACCAAGATTTAACCAGGGCTAAATGGAATGCAGTATTTTTAGTATTATGCATTTACACACCTCTGAAAACAAAATGTAAGAATCTATTTTATCTAGCAGCAGAATATTTGATAAAACGAAGTTTGAACAGAAATATACCAGGAAAGTTAAAAGATTGGCTAATAACAGCAGACCTTGCTCTTCAGGGGACATTAACTTCTACTTTGAATGTCACTCAGTCAATCAGAATGTCTGAATGGTCCTCTTTCTAAGCAAAACATTTACCAGTATTGAGATACACCATCTTAAAATACTTTTATATAATCCAAAAAAATTTCTTTACAGCAACATTTATAAAAATATCTAGATTTATCAGATTTATTTCCCGTATATTTAAATTTAGAACTTCACCAGTAAAACAGTTTGTTTCACTGTTGTGATCTGTACTTTAAGTACAACCTCAGAATTCTTGCACCATGGATCTTAGTTGACCAAGTGTGATGTGACTGCTCTTCAACTACTTCACACAAGAAAAAGATCCATTAGATAATTTCTATAATCTGTTTTCTACAATATACTGTTCCTTTCAAGAAATACAATCCTGGGGGATACCAATAGGTTAAATATTTACATTCAGCACTGTAGGGATTTTGCTACTGTGAACATTAACTGTCTTAACATCCTTGTATTAGTATTGATTATAAAAGTCACATACCTTGAAAAAATGATACAAAATTCATCCATGTTACCAAAAGACCATGATCTTCCAAAAATTTCTTTGCCACACTTTGGTGTGAAAGTATGTTTATAAAATCACTAACCAGGGGCCAGTAAGTGTTATTCTTCAGTAGTGCTTCCCCACAATTCACCACAACATGTAAACTATTCTCTTCATCTAGATTTAAAAAAGAGTAAAACAAAAGGAGAAGACAAAGTAGTTTTTTTCATTTATTAATAAAGTTAAAAAATAATGAAAAAATAACAATTAGGATGTACTGCAATGCTGGGGTCAGACACACAGATAAAACTGCAGAAAACTAAAATGGTTCTTTCATGGTACCTGAGGCTGTTTTTTCATCATGGACTGAACAACACAAACCTCACTTGCAAGAGTCACTTAAACTTTGAACAGTATCACAAGCTCTGGAAAGTAGCACACTAGTAAAACCATCACAGCTATGGCTCTTCCAATATTTTTAAGTATAAAATAAACAAACATTTGTCTGAATTCTACTTTGAATTTGACATACCCCCAGTGAACAAAGTAACTTACAGCAGTCAAGAAGAAATCTGATGATTGAAACCTACACTGGCATTTTGAGGCTGAAAAGAGCAGAGTAAAGTATTTCCATATGAATTTGGGACAAAAAGGGTTTATGCAGCCTGTCCAAGATTAGGGCAGGAGATGGTTCCTAGAAAAGCATAAGAAATTTGGGGGGGAAAGGGGGGCAGTTCTTTCCCTCCAACCCCAGATCACGGAAGTTCATCCTCTACATCTGCCAAATAAATCTCTTTGATTCCTTTTCATAAGAAGGACTCCTGGAAAGATCAGAAGGGAAACAGAATTGATTCTGGATTCACTATCCAAGCAAAACAACTTCCAGAACCCATGCCAGTGAATATTCTATTTCAACAGAGAAAAGAACAGAAGAAAAAAAAATCTTGCATTTGATGTGCAGCCTTGGGGATGGCTCCATTCCAGTTCAAATGCACTGAAGGACCCCTGCAATTACCCTTTACCCAGTGAAAGGGTCATAAGCAGCACAGCACAGCTGCACTAAAAAGACACTTGATAAGAGACTCCAGTCTCTTAATGTGTAGAGTGGTTCTCTTTGGCCTGTCCAAGAACAGGATAACATCTGACTGAACCTGCTGAAGGATTTTGCAAAGGACCAACAACTGTCTTAGTATAGATTAGACAAATGTGAAGTTACTTCAAATGGACACTGGCATTGTCTCTTATTCAAAGTGCTCTACAAGGCAGGGTTAATGCAAAGTCATTTAGAGATTTTCAAAGGATAAACCATTACCAAAACCTTTTCCTTGGGGCTATAAATAAAATCCTTTTCCCATATAAAGTTCATTAAGAAGAAAGTTCTGAAAAAGAGGAAAAAATTCTCTAAGAACATATGGACATAAATCTACTTAGGGAGGCGGTTTATCTTCTGTATCTATATTTCTACCCCTCATTCTTTCACACTAAGTGTGAGAGAGGTAAGCTGAGTTGGTAACACTTATCAAGTTGGTATCAACACAGGCCAACTGTTTCATTAAAACACTTTGTCCACAAATACCCTTACTGAACTGTACATTTTAAACAGCTGTCAGCTGTTCAAAAGACAATTAGGATCTGTGAGCAATGCAAATTAAACATGCTGTAGCACACACAGGTCCTGCTCCATGTTCTCCTTGCTCCTCTCAAACATGTTTTCTCTACCTATCCATTGGTTGGATTTGTAAATTTTGTTTCATTTAGATACTGAACAACCTACTGTTTACAGTAGCTGCACAAACAAAATTCTTCTTAATTTATCTCACCAGCATAGACTTCTCACTATTTCCACCATTATAAGAGGTAACTTGAAGTAAACACAAGATACAAGCCCAAAGAACTGCAAAAGAAGGCCATTGAGAATATATGTGAGGGCAAAACCCCAATAACAAATTTTATTATTTCTTGTCTGTCCATTTACAGTATGTCCAGCCCCTCATACGTAAAGCAACGAGGGGGAAATGTTGTGAAAACACTGAAAAGAAACAGACACATCCCAGAGGTGGACTTGGCAGTACTACATTCACTGCTGGACTCAATGACCAACCTAAAACATTCTATATAACAGTATCTTAGCTAAGAGAAATCAGTGGTGTTGGAAAAAGAGAAAATGAAACAGTGGAAGAGCTGCTCCAAGGGTAAATCTTTTCTCACACATCTATCACAAATATATCTAACAATATTTAACTTACTACCTCAAGTTTACATCCATTAATTACCAGGAAGATTCTTCAGAAAATGACTAATCACAGTACCAGCCTTTTTCTGCTGTAGTACAATTCTGACCCATTACAGAACCTTACTGTCATGCTAGCAACATCCCATAAAGACCAAAAAGTAACATTTAAAAGATGCTTAGAAATAGTCTTCAATTACATTCCACCAATATGGCATTGATTTAGAAAAAATCATTTCATATACAAACTGTTAAATATTCAGCATTTTCCTTTTAATACTGTAAAGCAATCTATGTAGGGCAACAATTTTTTTTTCATATTCAAGTCCTGCTGAATGAGGGCACTCTTGATAGATGAGTGAGGATTTCCCATTTCTGCAATCATTTTGGTTTAGGCTATACATAGAGTGGACTCTGAGACAAGGACACTTTGGGAAAAAAAAACAATTTCATGCAGAGGTTCATGATACGTATTTAGCAGCAGCATTCAGCATGTCTAGGGGGTACTTTCAGATTCAAGCTAGGATACAGAGGGCTGAGAGGTCTCCAGTCTATTAGGCACATAAAAGTGGGAATGACAGGAGTCAGGACGATTCAATTGTGTCAGCAAGATTCATATAAGGACAGGTAAAAAAAGGAGGGTGAACTTCTGTTTTCACAAAAGAAGTTACACAGTCTACAAAAGCTCAAATTCAAACTGCCACTTTGTCAAACAAAATGTTGATCAAATTGCTACGCTGATAAACTATTAATTTATTTTCCTCTAATTATATAGAATTTTATTAAGGCGGTCACAAGTTTTAAGAATTAAAACAATTTCAAATACTGCAAATAGCAAATAGCTTGTGAAGTTCTTTGAAAAGATTTTTAAAATTCATACAGGTCTCAATTTGTGTATGTAATTTTTAATTCATATAGTTGCTTATGCACTTTATGCAACAAATTAAGTACTAACAAGGTAATAATCTACATTCTAAACTATATAACATTCCTAAAAAAAAAACCTCTACAAACCAAATGATAAAATATTAATATCACTCTTATTAACTACCTTTATATTTCCAGGGAATTTTGAGACTCACACTCTACCATATGTTGCTAAATCCTGTACATTTTTGGAAAGGCATCGGAAGGGTGGACTGACCACCAAAGAAAGATTACATTTCCTCTATAATCGGTTTATTATCCATGGAAACAAACAAATAAGCAACTAAACCTACCTTGCAATTCACTTTTAATAAGGCAACTTTCCATCATGTACAACAGAACAGTGACCATAATATCCAGCAGTTGGCATTCTTCTGTTACTTGGCGTGCTAGTTCTTCATTGCTGAACAACTGAACACTGATATGCACAATTCTATTAGACATGGTGTCTGATTCATGGCTTTTCTTCAGTGTTTTCATAATAAAAGCATAATGCTGAACAAATGTTTTTGTAAAAGCAATCTGCAAATTATAAAGAAACGTTGACATTAATAAGCATCATACAAAAATTATAGCTTACTTTCATTATAAAACATTCCTTTACAAATGTACATTCAACATGCCCTGGGAAACTGCTTTGACAAACCAAAAGTGATGACTGCTTTCTAGAAACAGACCAAATGAAAAGACCTATTTATATAGAGGGGTATCTTAGGCTGCTAGTTTTATTACCTTTCCCCAGAATTTAATCTTCTCATTCTATACTTTCCACAATAAAAAAAGCCAATCCAGAAACGTTCAAACAAGGAATATAATGTCTCAGCATGCCTGTGAAAGTCGTAGAGTTTCAATAATTAATTTATCCATAACTTATACGTTACAACACGATGTCCTAAAATAATACACTATGAACAATGAGTTTAGTACTGCCTTATAAAGCTGCCTTATCACTTGCAACCATCTAACCATGAAGTAAGTTTTTCATTTATTTTCAAGCAAGACATTTCTACATTGATTTTCATTTCTACTATCATAGCATCCTGCACTTTTAATACAAATCTTTAGTGCTTTTCCCTCAATAATTAATCATCCAGCTTTGTTATTCTTCACACAACTGTTAGTGGTTCTTTTAAACCAGATCAGTATTTAAATGTATTGTACATATACACATAAATCTTAGTACAGTTCAGTACAGTTCCACTTCATTAGCCTTAAAATACATTATGAATCAACCTTTTGCATTGCCCATACATGAACATATCTGCTAGCTCTGAAATCACTTCTCACTTAGTACTTTAGGTTCTGAATTGACACCATCTGGACTTGCTTGGCTTAGTAAGAAGACAAGCTGTGTAGTGATAAAAATCCAAAGTCTAAAAATCTCTTGCCTATTCCTTCTGGAAGTAATAACCTTTCAAAAGCATAGAATTAGAAATTTTAAAACCACCCTCAGGCAGCCATGTTTTCACCAGACCATATACAGATCACTACTTTCTTTGACCTGCCTTAGATTTTGTGCTCCCATACTTTTCTTATGGCACTACCATGTTATTATCAGCTAAAAAATACTTCCAAAAATATGATGACCTAATTCTGCTGTTAGACGCAGAAACTGCTTCTCCCAGGAAATAACCCCAAAGATAAAGTTGCTGTTGCAAGAAACTGAACCAGAGTGAAAAGGAGGTTATCACTGCAGGAAACACTGCAAGGATACTTAACTTGCTTTCCTATACCTGGTCCACAGTGATGGAAACTGTATAATAACTGAAAGTATGTTTCACATACAGCACCTACACATGGTAACTGTTTTCAGCTAAAGCCTTTCTGGCACAAGGCGTTGACAACACTAGAGCAAAGTTAATACAGTATCATTCTGTTATTACAGTTACTCCCATCACATAATTTCCTTTAAATTAAAGGCTTGAAAAAATTTTCATCACTGGAATTAGCACTTATCATCAAGACATTCACACTATTAATGTTAAGCCTCAGACAGAAATTATCTAGCAAGTATTTTAAGAAGTTAGTATATTAATGCTACTAGTAAAAAGTATATTTACATATTACTTCTTCACACTGTATTATGTTTAAATAGGATTTTTGGGTTCTGTGATGAAGAAACTATGTTTTACTTGTTTTACACAGCACGCTCAATTCAAGTTGATTGCAAAAACAAGGTCCTTCTCTAAGGATAAATTTTGGGTTTTTTTTTTCTTTAGTTTATATCGGCATGCATCAACATTTTTTGAGCCTCACTCATTCACAATAATGAACCTCTGAAATTTGCTCTCACTACGCTATAATGGTAGAGACTCTGGAAAGCAACTAAAGGAAAGACAGAAGCTTTACTCCTGCATTCACTTGCAAGTTAAATAAACAAATACAGCCCCTTCCAATTTTGAGGGGAAGAAACTAAACTCATTCTAGAAGTTAAGAAGCTGAAATACTACAGTAAACTGCAGTCAGTACATAAAACCAGCCACAGTAGGCCAAATCAGTCCATCCACACATTCTTTCTTTCGGTGGCCAAAGCTATATACGCAACTTAGGAAAAATAGAAAACGGAGCAAGAACGCAATTTCTGTCATAACACATTTCCAAATACGCAGCTTCCAACCTTCTGCAAGAAACGGTTCCTAAGACAGACATGGTTTCTGTACATCTAATTATCTTCACTGACTTACTCTCTAGGATCTTGAGCAGCTTCTAAATTTCTACCTATGGAAAAACAAAGTTAATGTTTTCAGCTAGCCTTTCCTCCCAGTGACCACTCAACTTCAATCCCAGAACTCTCGGGAAACTAACATGAACGCCATGCTTCAGGTAGAACTCACATCTCCCATGTTTATATTCTCAATGCTAAAACGGAAAATATTACTGACAGCCGAATTCTGCACTAAAATTAGGGTTCCAATGGAAAAACTGTTCTACAGAATTTGTAGAAGAGCATATCCAGGAATCAGTGAAGTCCTATTGCTGTAATAGCTGCCTCAAGGGTCACTATGGGAGGTGCCTAACAAGGCACAGCATTTCCGGTCATTATGTTGGTTGATTCATCATGTCTACCAGATGCTTTTGCATTTTTGTATTTCCAGTATTCCAGATTTCAGCAAGGCTCTCCTCTTGGGTGATTTACACTCTTCCATCATCTTCCTGGTTACTGCCAACGTATTCTTCGCTTTCTCCTTAGTCACATGGAAGTCTCTTTCTCCAGCCTTTTGCTTTTCCTCTTGTCCAAACCATAACACCTTTGATTTCTTGGAAACTTCAATATTTTTATCTTCTGTTTTCTTTTTCTTTACTTGTAAGTCTTCCAAGCTTCAAATGTCAGAGAGTGCTGGAAGGGATGCCTCAAGCACAAATCTGTAAGGCAAAGACCACACTTTTTGTTGTGCTATCTCTCTCATATGCCAAAGTAGGGAGAGAGGGAAGAGCTAGTTAACCCAGGGTTTTAGCCCACCCCTTTCAACACCTCTTTTCAATACTGGGGATCCCTAAAGGGAAGTTTGCTTTCCTATTTAAAACAAAAAAATCTGTGTAACTCAGATTGCTAGTGGCTCAATGACTGCTACACAGGGCAATGATGGATTCTAATGTTTATGCTGGAAGTCAGAGATTTCAACAGTTTCAAATCATACTGTGCTCTGTTTCATTAAACAGAGCTCTGTGCTCTGTCCAGCTAGCTTCCTCAGTTTATCAGAAATCCAACCTAGCAGAGTTCTGCTTATTTAATGAGCTATATCACCTTACGAAGAATCAGATAAATTTCACTACAGCAGATACAGAAAAAATTAGAATAGTACATGTGGCATAGATGAGATGAGAGAAAGTAGCAGAAAGCTGAGAGACCACTTGGAAGGGAATATCCCTAGAGGTATTCCTGTTGTTTAAGAATGCAGAATGATTAATCAGCAAACAAGCTTTTCTTTCAAAAAAAGCTAAATGGAAGCATGGAAGATAAAACATTCTTCTAATTAATCCCAAAAAGCTATGTTCTCTCTTTTCCATGTAAAAGGCAGAGCCACTCCTTGTAAATTAACAACAGGCCTCATAAACATGTTTAAAATTCATGCAGCATTGACAGTTTTGCAACAAAGCAAAGGTATCTTGCAAAAAAACAGTTTACTGCCTCCCTAGTACTGCTACGCGATACATTTCCTGTTCTGAGTTTCCTTACTACTTAAAAATGCCATTTAGACAATCACAACAATTAAACACAAATTCTAAAAAAATCTGAACACTTGGTACTTGTGCTTCTACTAAGGCTTTAACATAGGAATTAACTGTTTAATGAAAAACAATATGAAACTGGTAACAAAAAAAAAAAATCAACCAAAAAAGTTTATAAAAACTTTTCAATCTGAGCATGCAGTATTAGTGGGTAGAAAATGGACCAAATACAACATGATCTCCACTCTGAGTGAAGAAAGATAATGAACAGAACAAAGAAAGTCACTGAAGACTACGGCTCGTTGTCAAAGGAAGAAAGATCCCACAATCATCAGATGCTGCTGTTATTACATGATACAATTATAAGGGAAACACAGCAACACTTACCAGATTCTTCTGCATGCTGCTAGCAGCTGGGTGTTTTTACAGGCAGGAATTTAGCTGGCAATGGATCAGGAGAACTGAATGTCCACGTGGGTGTCCAAACATCAAGAACTCAGGCTTCATAGCAATGAATCATCAGTTAAGAAGTCCTAATGTCTCCTCATGTATTAGCTGAATCTAAGACCAAGACGAATCTATGCTGTTATCCCAAATCAAAATGGCATCTTCACATGGACACAGTAGTGCTGAAGGCTGTTATCTTTTTCTTCCTTGCAAGTTGTCTTCATGTCCTTTGTTTTGATGCAGCAAGGTTTTAAGGGGGCACAAATACAGCACTGTCCCATTACAAACAGACATTTTTGAAGAAATCTGCATGCCTGGACTTCAGAATTTCTTGATCTTTTCCTCCCAGCAGGGATTGAGGAGGTCCAAAATATTTGCATGGCTCAAGGGTATGGCATGGTCAGAGCAAAATGTTAAGCCTGACTGCTATGTATACTAGGTCCTGGGAACATGTGGAGCAAACAACCAAACCTGGCTGCACATCAAGATTTAAAACAGGAAGATGACATCCAGTCTCCACAACTCCAGGCCAGGAGATACTTGGTATGGACAACTGCAAAACTCTGTAAGGAAGCACCTGGAAGGCAGCCAAAATCACCTAGGGCATAGCTGCAGCAAGAATACTCACACTGTAATGGCCTGTATGGAGAAACCACTGCCTACTACAATAACTTAAACAGGAATTAAATCACTGCAATTATTCACTAGTCATACCACATTACAGAACCATACAGTGCTGATTCGCATGTTTTCAGTGATAAAGAACAATTTACAAAGTAAAATAAAATGAAACAAAATCCAACACATGCAAATATGCACTAACAGACAAAAAGGAAAATAAACCATGAAATCAAAATTAATAGTGCTTCTCCACATTTATCCATCTTGTTTTGTCCACACTGGTTTTCAAATACTAAACAGTTTAGAACTTCTTACAAAATACTCAAAACAAGGTAAAAGATCTGCATTATTTTACTGCTTATTATTCAAACATAAGCATACATGGTGTCATGCAAGGCACAATACACACTAAGTATGTGAATATAAAAAGATACTTAGGTTTGAATGAAGTAAGGCCGAGTACCTTGTAATCTTGATCTGGTAGCATGTTGAGTAAGAAAGTCACCATCTTCTGTGGAAACTCGTATTTTATTGTCCAAAATAATAATTCTTCTAAAAAACATTTATGCTTCAAAACATCCATGATAGACTGATCTGCATAAAAGGTTGAAGCAGGGCATGTGTAATACAATAAGTATTAAAACTGAGAACAATAATAGTGCAGTTGCACTCATATAGAAATTCAGCAACAAAAATTCAAGAACATAGCGCATCCTGTAAATAATTTCTTTTTAAACACTGGGAAAATTAAGATCACCAATACTGCAGAGTGTCAGTCTGTAACTATAAAAGAACCTCCCAGAGAAGCTAGTGGAGGTTTTCAGTACAATTCTACCACAGAGTACAATCTTCATTGATTGCATTGGATCACATCACCTTACCATAATAGCTGCACTGATTATAATACATCACAGCAAATTGCACAATATTTACACAACCACTTAACCAAGGGAAACACTGTAGACTACTACTTAAGTTAAAACATCAAAACAACAAAATATAATTTATGATTAAGTGATGAATTCTATTACCTAAGCAACACTTTACCAAGCTCTAAACAAAACAAATAGAAGCAATAATGAATCCTTTACTCTTACTTTCAAAGCAACACATGCACTGATTGACCAACCACTAAGTTGTTTGTTGGGTTTTTTAATACAAACATTACCATAACCAGACAATCAGGAGGCACTAGCTCCTATTGGTAGCAGGAGAGACAATCTCATCTTTCCCCTTTCCTGTCCATTCACTCTACTCCTTTACTCAAGCTGATAGTAGACCCCTGTGGGGGACCTACATAGGAATCAAGTCCAGGATCTTTCCATTTTGTCAGCTGTGTTTTCAAGCAGATCAGTTTCCTGACTGCAAAGCTGCAAACTGACCTTTGCTAGAATAAACTGTTAATTAAATTATCACTCGACAGAGTTTAAATCATATTAACTCTGTTTTTAAAAAAACTAAAATACAAAAACTCTTCATCATCACTTTTCAAGACATTGATTGTTTATACTTTACAACTACAACAGATGGTATTCACTCCAGTAACATATGAGGATGAAAGAAGAAAGTAATGATACTACTACTTCTCCATACCTAGAAAAAACTACACCTGAGGATATATAACTCCACACAAAATCACATATTCCAACAGGAGTGTATGGAGTGCACACATCCAGAAACATTTACACTGAACATCATCTGGCCTTGAAGACTCAAGTCTTCACTGAAGTGTGACAGCTTTAAAGACTGCACCAGATAGCTTTGTGTCTATTCTAAGCAATATAGGCATTTGTGCTCTTCCTAAGCAGGAATTTCCTCAATTTTTCACTATTACCAAATGTCAGAGTTCCCTGGGCAAGTAACCAATTTGCCCAGACTTAAATTTTAGGGTTCTTCTCAAGACTCTGACAAGCCCCAAAAAAAAAAAAAAAAAAAAAAAAAGATTATGTTTTACTCAATATATTCGACAAGCAATGATACAAACCATTACCTTCACAGAATCATGAAAGGTAATTAAAATATTATATTTTGTAATATTAATTAATATTAAACTATTTTATAAGGTATTACACATCACCTACAGCAACAAACATATGATGCTTATTTATGTTCTCTTCCTCATCTCTTGTTATGCAGTTGCACATGTGATTTGACTGCCCATGAAAGCAACCATGCAAGACTGAAGTCCTCTGTCCACAGAACAGAGAGTACAAGTTAAGGTCTATGCCAAATGCTTCTGAGTGAAAACACCAGGCATGGAGACAAGTGACACAACACTGTATCTATCACTGACCGTACAGCTTTCTCTGACACACACCAGAGGTGAACAGTGCATATCCAATACTTCGTGCAGCAGTTTCAGGCAGGGACACAACAATACATATCCACTTATGCCTGCGAGTAGGCAGAATGCTCTTACCAAACCTGGAAAATTTGTCAAGAACACTGGGACTAATGTTCCCACTCTCCTGAAAAGCATCACTAGATTTTAAATTTCTTTTTAAAAAATACTGTGCCTCTTTAAATTGTCTTAAACATCTGGTATTTCAGATGGATGTAGCATGAGGTTTTAAAACAGAGTAAAAAAAAATAATTCTCAGTACTCAGTCCCATACCTGTTTGAGTGAACCTCAGCATAAAAACTGTACTTTCTTTATAGAAATATTTTCTTCTTTCTTTGCACCACAAAACACCTCACAGAGTGTTATAAATATCTCTCTGGAATATGAGACTTAGCATTACAAGATACCCGCAGTATATAAATAACTCTGGATGAAGACAGTACTACTGAAGAGCTAGGATGGGACAGGGAGCCTGCTTATATGGAAAAGGTAAATCTGTTTTTATTCAATACTCAGTTTTCCAAAATTTTCTTTTCATACTCTTATTTTATACCCTGATGGACATAAAATATGAATACTGAAAACTTCAGAAAACTATTTGATATTTCATAAAAACAGATACTTACCCTTCCCCCATGGGCAGACTCCCTCCTCTGGGGCAGATATTAGGAGCTATCAACATCATGACCACAGTCCATGTTGGGATGCCTCAGAGGGGGAAAACTACAATCCTGGGGGAAAATGAAATGTTCAATTCAAGTATCACTTATCCTGAAATGCCACTGCTGGTATTGGTTTTCTGATCAGGCAGCTTCTAATCTGGGCACCCTCCCTGTCTCTTTCCCTAATTAATTATTATGCATCAGAACAGCAGCATTTTTTTCTTGTGTTACCTGACTAACTCATCTTTTAGACAAGCTAACAGCCTCTTAAATCCAAGTAAGAGAACTTTCCTTGGATGTCTCTTTGTTTCCTGCATTTCTTCAAAACTACTGCCTCTTCCACATCTCTACCACAATCTTTCTCACACCATTTTTAAGATAACCGCTAAACAACACTGTTGCCAAAACATTTAGTTCTCTGCTTTTTTGGATTCCTCATCATTTTTCCTTCAATCTGGAAACACTAAAACCAATCTTACTTTCCCATACTCCTCACATAATACTATTTCATTAATTCATGAACCTTTGCATTTAAAACTCAAGCTCCAAACCTTTGTTCCAGAGACCTTCCAGAAACTTTATTCCAACTTTCACCACAATTCCTGTACCAAATACTCTTTTCTCAAGGCTTGCAATTCTTTGCACTTCCTATGTTAGCCTCCTCACACTCATATTAAAAAATCACAACCAAAAAGGTCTCCTTTATTTAACAATAGCATTTAAATATTATTAAACAATTTTTAAAACAGAAACATGTCAAGCACAAGACAGAACCACCTTGTCTAGCCTATGATTATTCTCGAATTAAAAACTTGCACTGACCTCAATGTGAGTGCTACTCATGTTGGACTAGGAACTGCAAAAGGGACTAATTTCAAGACAGAAAAATAATGGAGTGGTTTCAAGAGAGATTTCATTCAAGTATTTTATCTTAAGCATTACTAAAATGCTACAGAAAGATTAACGATTCTTGCCTGGCTGCAATCACTATCATACCGTACAGTGGCACAATCAAAAAAATTTGTCAAGAACAAATAAATCAAACACTTGTTTTATAAAATTATATTGCAGCCTTGAACAGCACACAGTGAAAACTGAATGAATTTTTGGAGGTCAGCTTACAACACAGAGGTGACAAAATGTTCAGAGTCCCAGACAGTGGTATTCACTCAAGGGAAATCTAAAGTGCCAATTACCACATTTTCACTTGCTACTCTCTTTTAGAATTTGTTATGTTTAATACCTGTCACATGCAGCACTACAGTGCTCAGGAAATTAACTGAGTATAGATATAAAGCAAAGATTATAAACTGAGACTTTATAAATATCAGTAACTGTACTAAATAACCAGTAAACAGTACTTTATAAATACCTTTGGTGGTGCTGCTTAATTTCACCCTCTTGCGCTTTCCCACACCTTGGCTACCATCCTGGTCCTCCTGGGGTAGAGCAAGAGTTTTAAAAATTGACAATCATATACTTAAAACATTATTGCCAGGAGATGGTATACTCTCAAAATTCTGGTTTAACTCCCAAACTAAAACAGAGAAGCCTTCAATATATTCTTACAAGAAAAACACTTTTACTGTTTACAGGAATCATGCACTGTGTACAACTCTTTAGAGAAAAACATATTTTTTTAATTGCCTCTTTTCCCCCTACAGGCAGCATTATCACCCACATTTATTTCATTCATTTTCTAATGTTAGTTGCTTTGATTTCTAAAAGTGATTGCTACAAAAGTTTAACACCACAAGATTTCTAACCTTGGCGCATCTAAGATTTTACCTTATCCACTTGTAGGGTATTGTAGGGTTTTGTTTCAGAGAAAAAATATCAGCCAACATATTCTATATCCAAGTCGACAACATATGAAATTAGCTACATACTTTCTAATCAATATAAACTTTTAGTGCAAGAACAAAGTATTTTTGACATCTTTAAGAGGCCAGTTCTAACTGCTTGCTCCCTACAGAATAATGGAAACATTTTATACAGGCATTTGTCATCTGATGCTTCCAAGGCACGCTACAAACAGCAAAGGCTCCAAAATGTAATACAAGTTAAAAACATCTCCACCACCACAAAATCAAGCACTGCATGTTAAAAAAGAATGTGACGTTACAGGAGTATATTAAATGTTGCATGGATCTTTGCCAACAATGGTAGTCCTAATGAAACTAGAAATAAAGATTCTTATTAGAACTAATAAAATGAGACATAATTAATGCAGATATCTACTGTTAAAAATAATCACTCAATATTCTTCTCCCCTAAGCAAATGCCATGTTTTACTCCCAAACTTTTCTGGAATGATAAGGAACCTGAATCTCAAGAAGTTACTATCCTATCTTGAGGAAGAAGATTGCTCACACTTTATATCTAAGGACTGACCACAAGTATAGTGTAAATGAAAGGTCTGAATTTGCCTAGCCTTTAATTTCCTCCATTTGAAAATTCATTTTAAGATGGACACACATTTGAACACTTAGGCATCCTGTGGTCTTCGTGAACACTACTTTGGTACTTCAATCAGGAATGAGTCAGTAAGTTCTCAGGATGCTGCCACTGCGCAGTCCCCAATCAGACTGGCCATGTATTCTCAAGAAAAAAATCGGACTTGTTGGGATATTACTATGAACTGCAGGACTCTGCAATTCAAGTCTCCTGCCCTGAAGAAAGCATCAGGGAACAAAGTTAATTTTTTATTTCATAATCTTTTTCCTCATCATGAGCTGCTTGACAAATACTAATTACTGAAAAGGAAGTCCACTCCTTTCATCCAAAATTCAAAATAGACTGTTCAGGTGGAAAGCTGAAATGCTTATTATAAAAATAATGTTCCTCTCTTCTGTACTCCCATGTGAGTTACATAGGGCATTTACAGTTTGTTTTTAATACCTGATTATACTCTCTTAGAGAAAAGTAAAATTATGTTATAATTAAGAAATGTGGCAAGAGTACGCTTTTAATGGGATTTTCTTCCTCTGGCATTTCAAATGAATGTAGAAAGGTTAAAAATGTTCTTCCTTACCAAGATCTAATGGTAGTATTATTTCACAGATGGAACACTAGACTACAAAATTTACATAGACTACAGATCAGAGCAGTACTTCTGCAGGGAACCAAACAGCTTGAAAAGTTTTGCACAGTTCAGTATTTAGTTTTACTTCTACAATAGTAGATGGTTCTAAGCAAAAATTAATCTGAAGGATGCCTGTTATTTCTCATGCTTTCCTTTCTGCAAAAGGAGAAAAAAGGCCCTCTCTAAACCTGTCCTCCTATTTAAGAAGATTTTATTTTCCAAGGAATCAAATAAAGCACAATCCATGAATGCTTTTGCCACACTGAGAGACAAACATTTTTATACGGGATATCTCTTTACATTATTTAAAGTCTGTTATATTACCCTACCAAAATGTCTAAGCTAAGGCTTACTAGTTGAAATTAGGTTTTAAGTAGTTGAGAGAAAAAAGATGAAAATAAATTGATAAAGTTACTCTACCAGAATTTAACTTTCCTCCACTTATTTATTAAAGCTCAAACTAAAATGACATTCTCTCCTTTTCACTCCCACTACAAATGTTTGGTAAGTAAGGTCAAGTCTACACATGAGAATTTATCTACAGAGAAATTCCCACTGCTGCTATCACCAGTTCAGCTGGAATCTCAAGTGCCAAATACTGCTACCAACACTCATAGCTTTACATGCTCTAAGTTTGCTTTAATCAAGTCAAATTTACTTGATAGTGATTTCTGGAATACCTACAGAGGTTTCTTCTCCATTACCTACATAAATTAAACTGGAACAGTATTAGCAAAACTCAGGATTTTTCAAGAGGTCCTTAGTAAATCAAAGGCATGAGATCTATTCCTTTATACCTCCATTATTCCTAATTAGTAAAACTGGGATCATGTATGGCAGATATAAGATGTAAGATTTGTGGGATTTGGCTGTAAGCATTCTCCCCCTTTAATGTTCTGCTGAAGTTCATTGCAGTCTTTAAGAAGTCTCACCTCATCTGAAGAATCCCCTTGTCCTGATGTTGCTGTACCACCTGTCAAACCTTTTGAAATAAAAAAGTTCAGAGATTCTTTTTATAACTCTTATATTGAAAAGACAGTATTTTAAGGTATTTAAGCCAGTATGAAATGGAACACTTCATTAATTTTCTTTGAAAGATACATAGCAGTGGACTGAGAAGTTGGAGTAAGATTTCCAAGCAATATAAAATCACAGATTTGCAAATATTTGCCATTGCAGAACTTCAATGCATGGTGTTAACAAATGAGTATTCTTTCAGAAATTGAAAAAAAAACCTTCTGATGGACTTCAGCGATCAAAAAAAAAATAAAATAAAATAAATCCACAGAACCTTTATAAGAAGAGGTGCTGTGGATTGATAATAATTTTGCTGAAGTGGCAAAATTCCACTATGAGCAATTTCATCTTGCCCATTCAAATTCCACTGTTAGGACTGGAAAAATGGTGCTTAACATATTAGCAACAAGAAGTTAACATGTTTAGCTTTGCTGATAGAACTAAGAGTCCTCTAATTTGGTAGTGCAATAAATAACAGCTAATTCCCTAAGTTTCATTAAATCAGCTATTCTTAAAAATAAACCCAAAGCAGTTTATATAAAACCCATCAATAATCAAGTCTTCTCTTAAAATATTTTTCTACACAAACCTTGAACAGATAATGTGCTAGTTCCAGCTCCTTGTTCCTGTATACCACATGCAATTTTATCCTCAGGAAATGCCAATCCAGAGCCTTTCAAAGCAATGAGGTACTTTTCATGACTTTTCTTTGCACATGCATTCTCTCCAACACCTTGAATGTATACATAAAACAGTATTAAAGCACAAATGCAGTTCCTTGATTCATATGCTTCATACTCTATGCAAGCAATCTAAAAAATGGCCCACAATGCTTTAGTTTAATAACACATATTCTCCATTCAAAGAGTCCAGATAAGCATGTCTTATTTTCCATTCCCTTTCTGTATTTCTGTATCAGGAAATCCATCACATATAGGAAAGAGAAGTAATTAAATTACTCCCATTTGAATACTATAACAGGAGTGAAAAAGGAAGGAAAGACTAAAGAGAACTGCCTGTGAGGCAGCTTTATTAAGTGTTTCTCCTTTCAAATAAGATTTGGAGATTGCCCGTTCTTTAACTAGCTGCTGCCCAAGCCAGTTATGGCAACTTAAAACCACAGTAATTACTATTTGCTCCATACCTATGCAAAGAACTCTTAATCACAAGAAAATAACATGGAATTAATTTACACTAGGGGATCTGGGTTAGTTGTGACTGGCCAGCATTCTCAGATTCATTGTGGTTTGGTACAGGATTAAAAAAATAATGAAGAGGGGGGTAATGTTTAAGAAAAAAAGATGAGAAGGCTTTGCACAGAAATGCAGGACAATGGTCTTTTGCCATTCAGTTCTCCTCCAGTAATCTATGTGAGAGCAGATCGCAAAAATAAGTTAGACATTCCACTTTGAACAACTTTGTTATGACTAGTTTGGTAATACTATGCTAGAATAGATTCCTTATAAAACTTTCCTGAGAAGATGTTTCTTTATACGTTTATTTGGGACACAGATCAGATATTTGCTCTTACAGCTCTTAATAACAAATGTTTCTAGTCACTCTGAAGCTCACCCTCCTATAAACGTAATATCCTTAAAAATAGTCTTTTTTTCTGTACTTTGAGATGTCAAAAAAAGCCCATGCAGAAACTGAAGTTATAAACAAAACTGACGCCCTTAATTCTTCATAGTTTGAAAATGTAATTATTAGAAATAACACAAACATACCAGAGCTAAGATTTTTGTAGAACTGTTGGCTAGTTAAAACCTGGGTAAGAACTGATCGCATTGCACCTCCCATTTTGGTCAAGTCTTCCAGGAAGGAAACATGAGGCTCCAAAACCTGAAGAATTTTATGAAGGTCTTTCTCTGACGGCAGATCAAGAGCTGAAAACCACATAAGAAGAGCTTTTGATGCAGATGTAATGTAATTTAGTCAAAACTGCCACAAGCAGAACAGTTATGACCACTGCAAATAAAAATAATTTATATATTCATAATTTTCTAAAATTCACACATACAAATTTCAAACTATACCTGGTTTCATTTTCTGGAAGAGCTCAGCACAATGCTAGGTAACCCTTAAAACATATTTAAGCATGCTAGCAGGTAATAAAATCAAATCACCTAGTCAGGCTGCAATTTTGTTAGGAAGAGAGGTACAAAATACAATGACATAAACTATGGATAGCATTTGTGTACTGTGTCTTCGTAAACTGCAAAGCAAGAGGTAACAGCATGGTAAGATATTCTAGATACATGCAAATTCAAAACATACCAGGCTCATTATATCCCTCTCTTAAGTGCTGAATCAGACTAAAGATGAACTGTGGAAGAACTAATTCTGACATCATCAACAAGTCTTTCGGAACACATGGAACATTTGAATCTGATTTAATCCGGTGTCTTTTACAAAACCTATAAAACAGATGAGAAAAATGTTAGCCAACCACAGCTCAGCAATGTTAACATGTACTAAGAAAAGCATTCCTTTTTCCATTTTCCAGAGAGTATATGCTTTTACATTAAAGGTGCTATGGAAATGGTGTTCTAAAATTCCATCTACTCTGCTCAAGCCCATTTTGATTCTGAGGACCGAGAATTATAAAGCTGCCAATTATTTTTCTGCTGCTCAAAATTCATATATATAATATCCCAGCTTCTTCCCATACATATCAGAAGTATTTTCCATTGAACAATTAGAAGATCTGACTTTCCTCTCCTCTCTGTGACATAATCAGAGGTTGGACTGATTTTTCAAGTCATCATTCAGATAATGACTTTAAAATGTCTTTGGACAATAAAAACAACTTTAAAAGGCACAAGACTTTGCAGGATCAGTGTGTTTCAAATGTACAGCAACCAAGATTTACAAAATCCTAAAAAAAATGTTTCATTTAAAAAAAAAAAAAAGAAAACATTTATTCTTTGGAAAATTCCTGCATGGTAGTAGCTGACGCTTGGCTAATGCACAGTGACATGAGGTTGAGCCAAACCCCATTAGAGGAGACAGAATGATTTCCCACTCACTTAACAGGAGCCTGACTCAAGAGACACTGAATACTTTTCAGCTCCCAAGCTATTTTTAGAAAGGACATACAACAATATCAAAGAGTTATTTACCCACGTCAAAAACAACACTAAACAAAGAATAGACTAAAAATATATCACACAAGAATCAACTTTACTGGAAAGATTCACTAGATTTTACCAATAATTTTTCAACACAAAAATTCAGAAAAAAATACAGCTTTGTTTGAATATGAAAACTGTTTATGCCATAGTTTCCAGAAGCAGTCTGCTACTTTCTAAAACTTAAGCCTTTCTTTTTTGAGGACCATTGAAGAATCACCTTCAAGAGAAGAAGGAAATAGAAGAAAGCCACAAAGCAAGTATCTGAATAAAAAACAAAAGGCAAAAATAAAGAAAAGAAAATGCAAATCCTACATTTAAAATGGCAATTCACAAAAATGGCTAGCAAATTCACAAGACTAAAGACTAGGAGCTTCTCCTTTGCTTTTGCACATTAAAAATGAAAATTTTTATTAAGAAAAGGTACAGAACAGTACTAGCTCAGTTGATTTGCTGTTTGTATATACACCCAATATATCCCTGTAAGGGAAAGGGCCTGACAGAGAGAGCTCAGTGACAATTTTCTGTTAATTAACATCCACATAATTAGTGTTCACCTTTGCCTTCCACTTTTCATACTACATTCACAGAAGTTATGAAAAGCCATTCCACGTTCCTTGTTCAAGTATGGATGAACAGCACAATTTGCAACTGCAGGGAATTCAAAGGGGCTTGTAAAAGTCATTCACATTTTCTCTTTGGTCACATATTGAATGGCCTGAATTGCCAGAAACCTGAACTGCTAGAAATCACAAATGTGGCTTTATCTATGCTAAAATACGGTATTCCATATTTTTAAAGTAATTGGTTTCCTTTTCACCACTGCCCTTATAAGAGGTGAAAAGTAAATAAAGATCTAAAAGATACAAAAGGAAGGAATTACGACACAGTGCCCTCTAAAATCTTTTACAGCCCACAACCCCCCCTCCATATATTTTACATTCTGTCAAAAGATGTTTTCACTGTTTATGATCACAAGCTAAGGAAGCCACTGTAACAAAACACAAAGGTAAAGTAATTTTGAATCCCACCTTCTGGTGGGCACAAGACTTCCTTCCACAGAAAATAAGCCCTGCTCCCCATGAAGTCTATGTCAACATGCCAGTTCTGAATCCATCACAACAGAATCAGAGTTAAAAAGGACCCAGAAGAATCATCGAGTGCAACCCTTAAGTGAATGGTGCCTATGGGAACTGAACCCATGACCCTGGCATCACTAACACCGTGCTCTAACCAACTGTGCTTATCTCAGGGTCATGGATTAACGATCCCAAGTTTTACATATCCTGAAAATAAGTTATGAATATGTTGTCTCTTGAGAGTCTCAAGAAAGCATTATTGATTTATAAATTGTGCTATTACTGCTATATTAACACAGATACTGGAAGACCAATAAAGGACCCAGATTTGATTCCCTGTAAGGAAAAGCTCTTTCATTGTCACATGCATAAACCACAGAAGGTTCAAACATGAAACAATTTCTAGATACCAAGCACTAAACCTTACAGTAGGAACATCAATGTAATTTTACAAAAGGCACCATACTCTGTATTTATGGTTCAAAGGCTACAGTGTTAAAGTAGTACAGTCTAGAATTACCCAAAGTTCTATTGCAGAGTATTATATGAATTCCTCTATAAATACTGACAAAAATGCCAGACAATGACTTGGAAGGTCTTCAGAGTTAAGACAACAGCTGCTTTAACTAAAGAAGAGACTGAACCCCAAGCTGTGTATAGGAAGAAACAAGCTGAGATTTCTTATACAGGCCAAAAGAGATACCTGGACAAACTCCTCAATGGGTTATACAGTCACTGGACAAACAGCAGTCAAAGCTATTCCATAATCAGTTCCCTATGTACTTCTGAAAGAACTTCCTTACCACAGCAGCAGCTAAAGAATTGTACATCTACATAAATGTGCATTTCAAAATGCTTCCGAGACTATCAAAACAGGCTTTAATAGGCAACAAAAAGGAGCATGCCCAGATCTCTCCTGATACCATCAAGCCCCAGAAATCCACCACTTGCAGCAGGGAGAAATCTCTAATGGGGCGAAATGAAAGGTGGATATAATCTAGATAAGAAATATATTTTCTGAAAAAGCTCAAAAATAATGATGGAGAGGAAGACTGAGTAGGTAACTTACAGATCACCTTGATCTAAGCTTTTTAACTAGATTTCAGTATTGCAAAATACTTCTTCCAACAAGCCTGTAGTTCTTACCACTCTTTTAGCAGTTCATATTTCTTGCACTATACATTTATCAAATAGTTTACTACTATACTAGGATTAAGAATGAGTACATCAGAGAAAATGTCAATTCAATACAGAAATATTCAAGCCCTATGTATCTGAAGGTCTAGAATAGAAATAGTAAAATACAGGTCCACGTGAAGACAAAAAACAAACTTTTTTCCTTAACATTTTCTCTGATTCAAAACCATATTCTGATTTTGCTTTTCTATGTATTTTCCCACCTTTGAAATCACTTTTTCACAAAAAGCTAAGGCTAATTTTAGCAAATGGAGAGGTTAAATAGTAAACTCGCAATTAAATAAAAACTTAGGTTTAACAAAGAATCTTGTCCACATGACTTCAAATAAAATTCTTACATTTCTTATGCTGCATTAATATCTTATTTGTGAAATGCAGAACATTGCTGACATCTACATGAATAAGCAATACCATTTGATACAAACATAAGCAGCAATATCTTCTGAACAACTTCAATGTCAAACTTTCCAGATTCATTCCATTCTTTCCTACTATTTTCGTTTTTAATAATTCTACTGTGAATTTCCAAAATGCATTTTAGAAGTGGGTTCTGGTAAAATAACTCCTTCATTTTAGGCTACAGTTTCACAGCCTAGTTGAAGTAGATCAGTCCTGCCACAACTCTTTCTTCAGCCCTCTTATTTGTTCTAGCAGTAGCATTTGACTGATCCTATGTTAAACCAGCTCAGAAGCTAAGCCAGCAGAAGTTATTTACTTGTAAGAATATATAAAAAATTTCACTGTGCCAGTTTAAATCCACCAAAACTCACACACTGGTCTCCTTGGAAATCACACTGAAATCCCCAAATCATTTTGCTGTCATCCCTTTCCTTGTTAACCTGACAGGGAGAAAAACACAGAACAAAATAAACCAAAACCCCAAACATTGACATGTAGGAAAATGTCATCCTGGCCAACCAGCACAAGTAGATACAATGCTCACTGTGGAGGCAATTCCACCACTTCAAAGGAGAGTTTTTAAACTCTGCAGTTATCATGGCAGCTGATTCAGTACTAGCCCGACCACACCTTTACAGCTTTTGAACATTTGATCAGTCCTTCATCCACTACATCCCACAGTGTCTCAAGTTTCAGGTGCATTCCAGAAACTTGACATAAGTTCACTATACACAGATGGACTATTTTTACCCTCACTTTTCTCTATTTTGTCCTCTGCCTTGCTGTGTTTAAAAGTCATTTGTTTTTAAACCAGATCATAAGACTTCCAAAAGAAAGCATCCTGATTTCACATTCTTAATGGTACTACAGCATTACGAGTACCTGACTCTGACAGAAGCTTTTAGAGAAAAGGATCTGGGACCCAAGCGACAGAATCCAAATGAAAACTGCTGGAAATCAACTCTTAAGCAAAGAAAGTAAAGCTCTACTTGATTCTTCAATTCAGTAAGCCATACCTAAACTGAGTTCTTATTTAAAACATAAAATACATTTCATATGTACATATATGGTATACTATATATTCATACTGTATACCTCATGACTGACATCATGTAATGTTTCATAAAGTATTCAAATGAAGTCTTATAAATACAAATTCAACACAAGTTTTTTTAAAAGCATGTATTCTGTTTCCATTCTAAAACAAATACACAAATATTATTCTTATATACTCTGATTCTACAAAATAAATGCAAGATACAAAGTACTTTTTTGAGTGCTACAATTGTTTCTGAATTCTTACAAAATGGTTTCATCATTTCTTGTGCACTGGTAGAGTCGTTAAATGTTTCTTCCAGCTTTTGCCCTTCAAATACCAAACCAAGTCTTACTTCAAAACAAAGTAAAACTTGCATAATCAGGATTAGAAAACTATCTGGATGAAAAAAGGCTTTGATATATTGTAGGGTTGCTTTATGTAAATCCACTGTCCCTAAAAATAACAAATACAATGGTAACTCTGAAGAAATGCAGAGAAATAAACCTACTGTTCCTATTAAAATTAAGTTTAGCATGTTTCCCCCACACACCCTAGTAACTGTATTTTATTAGTTAAATTCCTTTCACCTGCAAAACGGGCTTCCAAAAGTGAACCAATGTGGTACTGACTTCAAAACCCAAGGAATGATCACTCTTCTGCTCTTTATGAAAACTGCAAGCTACAGAGTTCATAGACAAAACTGAATACTTGCATTTCTGCTATTAGAGGCAAAGCCAGCTGAAAAGATGTCAGTCTAACTCTGCTGCCTCTACTTTGGAAATGTTCTGGTTAGAAGAGTCAATAGCAGAGGACAATGAAACACGGCAGAATAACTAATGGCTTCTCAAGGAAAAAAGAAAAAAAAAAACAGCTTGAAAGGACATCTTTTCAGGCTTTACACTTTCATGACAAAGCTGACTGGCCAGGTTAGGAGGCTAGAAATCAGAGTTTGGACACTAAGAAGTTATTTCAATCCTTGCAGAACAGCAGGAAGAGAGGCAATGATTCACTAGCAGCTCCCTTGGTGCTCAGTACTACATTAAGTGAAGAAGCACACCTGTTCAAATTAAAGCAGACAAAGCTGCCCTGCAGAGCATTTCTAGTATTCTTTGTTAGTCCTTAGACATAAATATCTTGCATAGTAGACAAAACTACAATGATTTTCATTAGTATACAAGTACCTATTATCAATCAGAAACAGAAGATTTGGCAGTTTCAATCAAAAGGCCTTTCTTAAACAAAAATTGAGAAAGAATGAGAAGAAATAGACTTCTGAGAGCTGAAGCTGAGCTATGTTTGAAAGGAACCACAAGTTGTTGAATTTGAGCATTTTGATAGCCAAGAGAGCAACTCCAGAGAGTAACACAATCTGCTGTTGCAAAAATATTCTTTAGAGAAAGGGTGAATGCTCTGGAATAAAATTACTGCACTGTAATTGCATCCAAGTACAACTTACTTTTACCTAGCTTGATTGAAAAGCCTCAATCTACACACAATTTGAAATCTATTTGTATAATATTAGACACACAGCTAGACAGCTTACAAAGTTAATACGCAGTCTCTTTGGTACAGCTTTTGCAAACATCACAGTGATTGTAAAGCAAAACCCTTACAAATTAGAACAGTCTTTACTTATGCTATTAATGGAAATATTATTAAAATTATCTTTATTCATTTATTTGCATGTATAAATACAGTCTTCAACAGGAACTGCAGCCTTTTCAGCTGAGAAAAGAAATGTACATCTTAAAGGAGCAGCTAAATTTAGTATGTCAGTGTATTGAAGAAGGCATTGACAAGAACACACTTCAAACACAACTCTAAAAAACAGTCTTTATCAAGGTTTACATGAAAAAAGCACCCAAGAAAAATATTTACATTCAACAGTCTTCCACAGCACGGAGTCTAAAGGTATCATCTTTTTTTTTCCCCTTCAACTATGAACTAAAGATAGCGGAATTAAGATATAATGTGTATTCTAATTCTGGATGCTTAACTTAGTAATATTTAGGATCCGATTTTGCAGAGTTCTTAGTCTTACACAGCATTCACAAGCAAAATTACCAGCTGACTTCAGAAGTAGACCTGAAAGACAAACAGATCAGCAAATAAAATATCTGGTCCTAAGGCCTCATCAGAGCAGATGTCTGCCTGGCCCTCAGTCTTCCCAAACCATTTATAAGCCCATATGCAGTCTCCCTGACCAGTTGCTTCTGGAGTCACATCAATTATCCACTTTGAAGTATATGGACAGTACATCTACTTGAAAGAACAAAAAGCAAGTGTACAAAATAGAGTTAGCAAAAACATTTTCTGGCTAACAAAATTCTCCCAAGAGAATTTAAACAGGTAGCATGTAGTATTTTGACCCAAATACTTCACGTGACAAAGTTCTAAGTGACTACACAGTGCAAAACAAATGCAAAAACAACCTTCATTTCTTCCGGATTTGAGTAAGGTGTGTGAATTTTAACAACAGGCATCAACTTAAGCTTCGGCCAGGCCTCCAACAGACAAGGTGTGTATATAAGTAATTTGCTGTTCTCTTAGAAAGTATTTATGTGTTTCATGCCAGAGCCATTATCAGTTCAGACACTGTGCAGAAACAAAGAGGTTGCATACTGAAAAAGTCAGGAGTTTATTTAGTCCTTGTTACTGTAATAGCCATTTGGGTATCTCTATTAATTCAATGCAAAGAACATTCATTGTTTTCAAAGCTTAGTACCAAAACCCTCTACAAAGGAAGGCATCTAAGATACTATTATTTAAAATCACTTGCAGCTGTCAGATACCATTCCAGGATTTTTAAAAAATATAAAATTCCTGATACTGTACAAGTGATAAGGAAGTATGGCCTGAAATCTGAATCAACATTTATGATCATTAAGAAAGATCTAAGAAACAATAGCTCTTTAGGAATGTGTTCTCTAAACATACTCCCAAAGCCACATTTGTTCCATTGCCAACAGATCCATTGACAGCTCCATGTAGATCAGATATATAGCAGACAAACACTCCACCCTGACGCAGTAAACTTAGAATCCTGGGCAGATGATAGGTCCATAAAAGGTATAAAAGCAGCTTTAGAATTTGGTGGGATCAAAGTAAAGGAACTGAAAATCAACATTGGTTAGCCCAAAACTAAACAAGACTATTTCAGAGAGCTCTAAAAAACAACTCTTCTTAAATGGAATATATACCAAGGCAAATTACAAAGCAATAGACAAGTGATACAATGAATAAGCCAAATTTCAGGAAAGGCAAGATACATATCAATCATATCTTGTGAGCTCAGCCTTCACAGTACTGCTGAGTTCTTCAAATCAGACTGGTCCTATCAGAAAACCTTTGGGGTAAAACCATCATTTAAATTTGTTCAGTAATTAACACAGCAATAGTTCAAGCTTTGAAATATTTATAGTTATGTATATTGATATGTTTCAACATCTTACTGATGACTTTGAAACAACTATACATTGTTCCAGAAGCATGTATAAAGTAACAATGCATATAGTCAGGTCACAGCTCTAAAGGTAGTAATAGAAAACCAGCACTTGGCTTCAACCATTTGGAATACATCTCAGCAACTAATTTAGAGGCTGATGTAGTCCTAATTATAGACATTCTTAAATTAAATCAAGTCAGGCAGGTTGGAGAGCTGAGTGTATGACATGGTAGACTTAATCAACATGTTGGTCTGCAATGTCTTTTGCTTTCCAAGAATAAGGCCTAACATGAAGCTCTATGTAAACTACACGGTGAAATCCTAAGAAGCAATGCATTATCTTGAGCTTTATGTCTGGGGGAGTCATGACGGAGGACAGAGGAAAAGAATTATTTATAAATATATGGTAACTTCAAATTCTGTGGTCCTTGTAAATCCCAGTATGAATCCCTGTACTTTGTATGTGGATGAACACAGTGAAGATTTTGTTCTGAAGAGTTACATCCATCGTATGTGACCATGGATTTATCTAGACTCTCACACTAAGCTTACAGCCATTACAGCTTAGAATTCTCTTCAGTCCCTCCTTGGTTGCCCAAAGGATTTCAGAGGCAGAAAAGATGCATGGAGGATTTGACAGAGACCCTGCAAAACACCATTTGTACCAACTCAACAATCCTGAACACACAGGCATTTTTATGTGATTTCATGAAACTCAGAAACTAAACTAAAGTTGGCTACTTGTGGGCTCTGAGCCTGTTGATAAAGCATCTGTTTCACCAACCCCTTGAAGAAAGTTCCAAAAGAGCACCCTTATCTCTTTTAGGCTGCACTACCAAACCTAGCCTAGGCCCTGGAGAACTGAAAACCTCTTGGCAATTATTAAACAAAACGATTGATAGAGCCACACTGGAAGGAATGATCTTGAAGCAGCAACATGCTATATATAGGATATGCAGGTGATTTGCTGTTGCAAGACACTCCATAAAATAAACATGTAATCTACTTCATGCCAGCAAAACAATAATTGTCTGTATGTCCCAAAACACAGCCACAAGCAGATCTGACTTTTTTGTTCTTAAGGGAATCTCAGCGCTACAGTCCAAGATGGTAAGAGACCTTTCCTGATAAACATGCGCAGAATGCATCCAAAGATAACTAGTAATAATAGCTTTCTCAAGAGCAAGCTTCCTTTTTCATTGTCACTCCATTTGTTCAGATTTTCACAAGTCTAGAATATGAAAAAGATCCTTTACTCTTAGCTACCGAATGTAAAAGAAAGAGAATATAATCTTCCATAGTTCCCAATCTCTGAAGTATTTCTGAAAAGGAATAAAAGGAAGGATAGAATTTTATGGGGACAGAATTGCAAAGGTCATCAAAATTAGGTATCTACCATCCAAAATGTAAAAGAAATATTCAATAACCCTTACTAGGTGCAAACATTTTAAAACACTGAAAAAAATCAGGGCCATTTCTAAATAAATTAAAGCAGAAAAAAATCAAGCAGTTTAGAAACCAAGAATGTATTTCTCATTCTTACTTCACCAGCAAGAGGAGGCAAAGAGAATTTTCCAGCCTTTTCATAAGAGGATCACAGTAGACCCAACAGATACATTTGTCTCCAAGAGAGACATAACGATGAAAAAAAAAAAAAGAGAGAGAAGTCTGATCTACTGTGCAGGTCATACAGGATCTCTATGAAACCTACACTGACTCACACTTTAAGACACAGAGCTGAATGGAAAGATAAGCAGGGATCAGTAGAGACAGAGCTGCAGGAAGTTTAGAGCTAGGTACCTGAATGTGCTTTTGAACACACAGCATATACCATCAATCTGTGAGAGTTATCTTTCTTATACCTATAGGATTTTTTACTTGATAAAGAAACAGCCGACTGTTGCAAGTGGAAATGGATAACACCTTAGTCCCTTTGATGTAAGTCACAAGAGAAGACAACATTATGTCAATGGAGCCACTGGTTGCCATAACTACCAAGAAATACACAAAAACCATCACTGCACAAACCTGTTAAACAAAATTCTTAACCTGACTTTTCACCTTTCAGGATATGCAACCCTCACCAGAGGTACTATTCGTGTTGTGCTATAATGCAGCACCAAAACATCTGCTTCCCACATGATTAATTTAACAAGTAAGTCAAGACACAGACATACTCTGAAACAGGACACAGCAGCACACAATAGCCAGTGTTGAGGCTCTCTAGTATATCAGGTAATTGTCTACAGACTTAGAGGGGAATCAGAACAAGACAGCCATAGAAACAAGATGGTACGCAGCAGTAACAGATTATTAACTAGTTATACTCTTATAATATCCATATGGCATATTGCTTTCTTCAAGCTTATTTCATAATATATCAGTTTCATTATAATACAAGACCATCTACTAACCAAAAAAATACTCCAGTTGGAATTTTCTCCTGTGCAACTGCATGTTTTTTTTTTAAATCCAACAGATGAACTCATTTGAACTATGAGCATATGTCTACTCAAAATGCTTTAGAACTGAAGATTTTTTGCTTCTTCAGAACATTATTAATTACCTCTGAAGGGCTTGCTAAATTTCACTTGCAAATAGCTATATACCATATGGGAGACAACTACAAACTATTTTTACCTCCTGACATATCAATGGATTTTAAAATCTATTCAACCTTGCCACAGGAAGAATTTTTAATACTTTCTCAAACAGCTACATTTACAAACCTGAATATTTTCTAAAGTCTACATTACATTCTAATAGATAAGATCAACTTCAACATCATTTTGATGTTTAAGTGTTAACTTAAACATCAAAAACACTGAAATCTGCATGGAAATCAAAAGGCTCAAAAATGTGACAATCTGATTTTTCCAGAACAAATGAGAATTACACAAGGTGCCTAAAGCAATTCAAGGTACCTAAGGCAAATCAGTATCCATCTATTATGCTATATTCCACCTTCTTTTTATAAAGGCACCAGAAATAAAAAAACTAACACTCAGGTATCCCTATAAAGCAAATTATACATTTAATTAGTACTACAAGATTAACACATACCCATCCCCATACTCTAGGGCAAACCATCTCTAGATTTACATTAGCCATCCTAAAGGTAATGAAAAGATATTCCAGATTCTAAACTGGAGAGATTTCTTTTATAGCAGATTAGTGAACTAAGACTTCAAAAGAAGTATTTTTTGAGCTGCATAAAATAAATAACATGAATATGGAGACCAGATAACAAGAACAGAAACAATAGTTACTACAGTATTCATATACAGCATCTACACAAAATTTTATCTGAGCAAACAGATGGTAGATAAAGTTTGTAAGCAGGCACCACATTTGATTCCCTTGCTATTAATAGAAGCCCAGGCTGTAGTGGTCAAGGTTATATCAGGCTAGACACACTCCAGTTTCCTAAGTCCACCATGAAGGCCATCCAACTTTGAGATGCAAAGCATTACCTTTGTAATTGGGCAGTTGATTTGTATACACAAAGTTAAAACACTGTATAAACATGCTGCATGGTAGTAATTCAAGTCAATAGGTAAAACTGCGTGTTCGCACACATTAATATTTTTCACAATGGTTTAAGCGTAATTTACTTTGTCTTGCACAACAAAGTTTCTAGTTCACTTAATTGCAATGGCTTAACATCAGTTCTTATCTGCAGAAACAGAAGTGACCTTATGTTAAAAGCAGACACCCCATATGCTGTCATGTATTGTCCTCCTTCTATGTCCAAGAGGACAGGAAAACCTACTGCTCAACACCGAGTGTTGTTTCTGAACAAATATTATGCAATTCTTTATCTTTAGTGACCAAAACTCCTGAAGTGACCTACCTCACAAATAAGACAATTTACTCTCCAATTCTACCATTAAAAGTAGTAAGTAGGGTACATAGAAACGAGAAGATTGTTACTCCCTTGGGGTTTGCATCTGCTTACATTGCAAATTTAACAGCATTTTTTATTTCTTCTGCATTAAACCAGCTTTCCTCAAGAAGAAAACTGTTTAAAATAAGAGACAACTGGGAAAGCTATACAGTCTGGGATGAGAGCAGGATGACAAGTTATTTTAATATGCACCCTACAGTAGTTCAATTTGTGTGTACTGTTAAAATCCTGCCACTAAGAGGAGTCCTAAGTCTAATCCACAGTGAACAGTGGAAGAAGTAGTATTCATTTTTTTCCTGTTTCTCAAGATCAAGGGAAACTCTTACTTCAGTGATGCTGAGGAAAGCAGAATCACCACAAGTTGAAGAAGAACTGATAAAGAAAGAATCACTTTTTCTTTGCAGTAGCAACTTGAAACCACTGAAGATTACTGAAAGCAAAAGGAGGGAAGAAATTCCGCCACTGGAGGAAGTCGATCAATAAGAAGACCCCACCAAAAAAGAATTAATAAATGATGAAGGCAGATAGCAAGAGAAAGAAAAGCTGAGAAAAGTATAAGAAACAAAAACTGAAGCCACCCGAAGGCCTGCAGCAGAAAAATGGTGATTAGAGATGCAAAGAACTGGAGTCAAGGCAACAACATTCAAGAAACAGAAGAAACAGAATTAATGAAATCTCTAAGTAGAAATGCAAAAAGAGAAGGAATCTTAAGATGCTGAGTGAGTGATACAGAGTTATAGACTGTAAATTTGCAAAAGCAAGAAAAGAACCAAGGAAAATGTTTTAAAATTTCTCTATGTTCCTAGTGTTTTGTGGTAGATACACCACAATTTAGCATACCATCTCATCCAGGCTAAGACAGTCAAGACAGACGATTCCAGAAGGCTTGTCAGAAGAGACTCCTCATTCAAGCACTCCAAACTGTCATCTAGTGAAGCCTTTAGCTAGCTGGTGAATCAACAGGAACATAAGGAGCTCCAAAAGACACTCGGTTGTATAATTTGAAGTTTACTGGCTAGGTATTGCCTTCATCCAGTAACTGATCTTTCCTTTCACCATTGAGTACATATTAGAACAAAGAAGAACTTAATGTGGTACCGATTCCTCTTCTTCTGACCAGGCACTTCAGTCTTGCCTCCAGTAGGTCAGAATACAAAAGACCTTTGACTTCCACAAAACCCTACCCTATTGTATTCATCCGAGCTTTACCACATTCCTTGATTTAAAGCAAAGGTAGCAAAATGAACTGTAGACCGGGAAATCACACAAAAATGGCTCCCTCTCACTCAATCTGTTCAATACTTTGGCTTATCTGCTCACATGCTGTCCCAAAGTATTTTGACTTCACGGCTAGCTGTGTTAGGCCAAGGCTGCAAGCTAAAAGGTGACAGGTACTGCCTCCCATGCACTCTGCCTTATCAACTTTCCTGAAGGCTGGCACTCGCTGCAAGGGCAACAAAATTCGCATGAGCGTCCTAAAAAAAAGGCGCACACACATCAACAAAGCCACCTTGCCGAACCCCGGCGGACTCCTCGCTCAGCCCGTGGTCCGAGCTGCAGCCAGGGATAGAGCCGGCCTCACTTACTGCCCTCCCTCAGGGCGGCTGCGGGCCGGAGCCGCGCTCCCGGCACGGCCCGGGCACGGCTCCGCCGCCCGCGGGGGCGCCCCCGCCGGAAGGTGCCCGCCCGCCCCGCCGCGGCCGCTCCGCGCTCACCCGGCCTCCCGCATGACGTTGCTGTCGCCGCAGTCGCAGGCGCCCCCCGCCTGGCTCCGGAACATGTTGTAGTCGTGCCCAGCGTGCTCGCCCTGGTGGAAGCACTCGGCGCACAGGCTCATGCAAGGCGAGATTCCGCACGTCCGGCACCGGTAGGCCACGAAGTTGGCGGTCCATACCAGGCCGCACAGCGTGGCCGGGTCGTAGGCCCGCACGGCTTGCACGAAGCTGTCCCAGGGCTCCCCGCCCGGCAGCAGGCAGCGGCACCACTCCAGCGCCTCGCCCGCCGCCTCGCCGCCGCCCGGGGCCGCCGCCGGGGCCAGCACCCGCTCCAGCAGCGCCCGCAGCTCCCCCGCCGCCCCCGCGCCGCCCTCGCCGCCCAGCGCCGTCTTCAGCCGCGCTGCCGTCGCCCGCTTGTCCCTGCTGCTGGCGCCGGCCCCCGCCATGACGGGACACCGAGGGGCCGTTACGGCCGCGCCGGGCTCCTGATCCGTGATCCCTCCGCCGCCCTCGCTCCCCGCCCCGCGGCGCCGCCCTCTCGCGATAGCCGCGGCACCGGCGCCCTGCCCGCCGCCCGCGCCCCCCTCCCGACACCGCCTCTCCCCTCCCCTGACACCACCCTCCTCTTCCTCCGCCCCTGCCCTCCCGCCGCCCTCCCAGCGCGCAGGTGCGTGCCCCGCGCTGCCGCCGCACGAAATGTCGCCGCCCGGTGGCTCGAAACTTCACGTTCGTCCCGGGGTCCCGGCAACCGCGGGGAGTGTGGAGGGCGCACCTGGGCCGGCCGGCGGCCCCGACGGCAGCAGAGCTCATTTGTTACCGATCCGTGCCCGCGAAGCGGCTGCCGTGAGACGCCTTGCGGCCGCTCGTGTATCCTGGCCACAAGAGTCCCGCCGGGCTCAGGTGGCGGCGGCTTTGAGGGTCGGAGCAACTGCGGGGAATGTGGTAACACCTCTGAGGCTTCGGCCCGACGCTTCTGCGCTTGCTGCCATCAAGCGGCCCCGCTGGGGGTGCAGAGCAACGCCGGGCTCCGGCAGCAGCACCGCACCCTGGGGTGTCCGCATTGCTGCGCCCAGAGGTACCAGCGTGCGGCTGCCTGCGCGCTCCCACCAGGAGAGAACGCATGTGGATGGGATTCACCGTCTTTCACATAGCGATCGCCTGTTTTAAACCCTGATAAATAGATTTTCAACTGTGCAACGGAAAACTTTATACTAAAAAATCTATTCCTGAACGAGAGTAACCTTCTACCCGACAGCTACGGGCCTCAAGGCAGCTGCCTGTCTTCTGGCTTTGCCTGCGTTTCCTATGGCTGCCCGTCTGCTGGCGGCTTGTGTCGCGCTGCGGTTCTCTCAACGACCGCTTTTCCCAGCGCACCGGCAAAATCCCAGTTCCTTGTTCTGTCCCTAAGGGCTGTCAGGAGCGGGACCACCGAGAAAGCCCGGTCTGCCAGGTGTGTCTTCCGGCACTTTCTCAGGAACCGCGCAGCGGTGACACGTGAGGCTGCAATAAAACGTCTCGTGTTTCTAATACACGACCCCATAGCTCGCACTTGTTAAGGACACACGGAGAAGTTCCGTGGCGCTCATTCCCGCAGGTGCCCGTCAGCCCTTGGAAGGGGCGGGGCGGTGCGCGCCGGGGGCGGGCGGCGCGTCGGAAGTGCGCGGCGGCGCTCGGCCCGGCCCGGCCGAGCTGCGGTGAGTGCGCGCGGGAGCGAGCGGGGGCCGGCGGAGCGGGGACGGCGCTGTGGGGCGAGCGGACGGTGTAGGTGGTGGCGGTCGCTGGGGCTCGGTTCCTGTCCCGCTTAGAGCTGGCAGCGGGCGGGCCCGGGCGGTAGAAGTGGAGCCCAGGGCCTGAACTGCGGGAGCCGGAGAGGAGAGGGGCTGCCGCCGCTCCTTCCCCATCATTGGTGCGCCGCCAGCTGCGTCCCGGGAAACGGCAGCGTGAAAACACCCGGGAGGTGCTGAAGATTACCAGGGGGGTTTAAGTATGAAATAATTTAAGACCATGTGTAGTTTATTTTTATTATTGTAACTGATAACGCATTATTTTCTTTAGTTAAACCATAAACATGAAGAAATTAAAGCTTAAAGAACTGGAAAGCTGTCTTCAACAAGTTGATACTTTTGAAAGTCCAAAACTACTACTTGAACAGTATCCAACTAGACCTCATATTGCAGGTAGAGGTGACCCACACTACCGTTTCCTCTTTTACTAGTTTATCAGCACTTTTTGAATTAAAAGTTTTTTCTACTGCATTGTCTCCTTTGAAGGCTTTATACTAAAAGTAGTTAAGAAAGTATATCCAACAGGAATGTGTATAGTAGTATTATGGTAATGTCCAATACAGAAATCAAATAAATTAATCTAAAAGATAATGTTGTGATAGAAGCAATTTTAATCTGTAACTGTAAAAGCTGAAATGGAGTTATGTCATGACCCACAAAACCAGTAAAAGTGTATATATAGACACTTGTCTATACCTTAATTATACTATTTTCCGTGGTTTATATCCTTCTGTTGATTTTCCCCCATGAAGTTTAGAGGCATAATTTTTCTACAAGCAATATACTCAGAGCTCTATCTCTCCACCAAAGATCCAGAGTTTGTAACTCGTCAAAATGTTTTTGACTCTTCACATATAAATGAAAAAGAGAACTACAGGTGGTAAGAACATCACCTGGAAATTAATTAAAGGGGTTTTCTAATGCAAAATTAAGAGTTTTCTGAAGGCAGAAACAGCTTTTCTTGATTAATCACACACATATTTGGTATTATTGACCTGTTTTGTTTGTTTTGGGTTTTTTTTCCCCAGCATGTATGCTTTATACAATTCACAATACTTTTGATGATATTGAAAACAAAACAATTGCAGATTTAGGATGTGGTTGTGGCATGCTCAGCATTGGAAGTGCAATGTTAGGAGCAGGGTAAGTATTCAATATTAAATTTGGTTATATTTTTTTCTGGCATAGAAGAATAGAAATTAATACTGAAACATAGCAATGCTGAACTAAAACATTTCAGGTTAATCATCTGGTGCATAATCAGGCTGTTTATTAAGTTTTAACTATTAATAAGCATTCATACTGTGAAACGGATGGACACTTGTCATGAATTTGGAAGCCATTTACTTTTCCCGTAAGCATTAAATGAACACATGAAACATCTTTAACAAAATTTAGATTTATACTTGAGAAAGGGCAACAGAAGTACTTGAATTTTTATCAGCACTGAATTTATAATGTATGCTTGTTACAGTTCCTAGATAAGTTGTGTACACAGATCCCTTACTGTAGAATTTAAATGCCATTTTAGTTTGTAGTAGACTAATATGTGACACTTTTCTTTTTTTAATAGATTCTGTGTGGGCCTTGACATAGATGCAGATGCACTGGAAATATTTAATAGCAATATTGAAGACTTAGAGCTCACAAATGTCAACATGGTTCAGTGTGACATCTGTTCTTTATCTGACAGCATGTCAGATACTTTTGATACAGTTATTATGAACCCTCCCTTTGGTACCAAGCATAACAAAGGTTGGTAATTATGAAACTCAGAAATTATTATAAACAAAACAAGTAAGGGAAATGCTTTCAATGAAAGATCTCCCTTATCAGTTATGTATTCTACTTGCTTAATGTTCTGTTGATCTGGAATCAGCTTCCTAAGATTAACAACTTCAGCATTGTAACTAACAGTCACTGGGATTTGAAATGAACAATACTAAATATTTCATATCCCTATCATTTTTATTTTATTAAAAGCAATTGAGTATGTTTTAGAAATACTTTCTGTACCTTAATGTATTCCGTGGTGTTTCTCAAGTAGCTATTATTCCATAAACAAAATAAGCAGATCTTTGAGCTTCCATTTAACAATTCTAATAATTTCATCATTCTTTTAGGAATTGATATGATTTTTCTGAAAACTGCTCTACAAATGGCAAAAACAGCGGTATATTCCCTTCACAAAACTTCAACACGGCAGGTAAGTTCTTCATTTTAATAGGGCAAGAACTAACCAGACAACAAAATAGGTTGCTATATAGATGTCTATAGCTTCATTGATTTGATGATTACTATGTGGGGTATGGTTGGGTTAAATACTGATTTTGTCAAATAACTGCAATCTCACATGCACCAAGATAACAATGTGATCTAATGCTTTGGCTTGAAAATCAAAAGCACAGGAGACTTACTAAGTACAGAGGTGTAGATGTTTATAAAACTGATCATCTTGAAAGCTCATTTATACACTATCTACTCTTGTAGCACATTCAAAAGAAAGCAGCAGAATGGGAAGTGAAGATGGAAGTCTTAGCAGGTAATACTTGTTAACAGAAAAAAACCCAAAAATCTTTTGTTTTGGGATGTTATCTCTAACACTGCCAGCCAGTCATAACAGCCTGAGATAAATTTAAGTGTGATTTAACACAGAAGTGACACAGGTCTTTCTGTTTTTAACAGACTTTTTTTATTTTTGCGCTACCTGGCTAGAATACCAGCTGGCATTTAATAAAGCCCTAAGGAATACATATTATGTGCAGAATTAGATTTGTTCCTGGACTAGATTTTGTCTTCAAGCAGAAGTTACCTCTCTTCCTGCTTCAAAGGGAGCATTGCTGAAAAAATGAAGCACAGGTCGGTTTTCACACACAAAAAACCCATCCTTAGTCACCCAAATATTTTTGACAGTTACCTTCCCAGTTCTTCAGTACCACTAACCAGATGCTTTTTACAGTCATAGAACTTGAGAAGTGAAGTTGCACAAGTGCTTGAAGCACAACTGCATTTCAGCCATCCAGTTAAATGTCTGATGGGGATGGCTTCAATGTTTAGTCATCACTACTGCAGAGATGAAACAGGTATGACAGGCCACAACAGATATAGACATTAGAAACAGAAGTACATAGCTGTAGGGTTAAAGAGGCTGATTATCATCCTAGTCTAACATGTATTCTTTATACTGTTCACAGAACTTAGGTTTGACTTACCAGCATCATACAAGTTCCATAAGAAGAAATCAGTAAGTATAAAACCTAAGTGAAAAAATACTGAGGTAAACAAATTCTCCTTAATGAACTTTAGGTTTTAGGGCTGTATGTACTGGATGAAGAATGCTTACAGCATTCAGTCACATCATTGCTGTTACTACATTTTGTAGCTTAACGGGGAAAAGAATCCTGATAATGCCAGTCAAAACTATACACAAAGATTAAAGCCAGCACTGCAATTAGATGGAATTAAGCTAAGGCTAGCTTCCTTGACTCAACTCCTAATGCTCAACCCTATCTGCAGATTGGGCTTTCCAGTGAATGAAGTGCTGAAGGCTACAGTAACAAGGATGTTACAGCAGTAGCATTATTTCAGAGCCAACCTGGCGGTAGCAGGATGAGCTCATGCACTTCATCTCACTGTTAAAAGATACAGTCAAGACACTACAGTATGGCAGCCTAAGCCCACAGCAAGTTCCTAGCTACTAAATGCAGGCCTGGAAAACATGTATCCGCATCCCTTACCATAACGGAAGCAGAGAGGAGACTGAGAAATAGTTAAAGACTAATTGGGTATGTTGAGCAGAAAAGAAGAGAGGCTTTAATCAGCTGGTGACTATGCTCTTGGTGACTTGAACTTAAGATTACTTAAGTCTCTCTTTATCTTTGCTACTTTACTGTTGAAACATTATTTTGTATTAACCAGTCTTTAGTGGAAAGTAGTTTTAAGTCCTGAATTTATTGCCAGCTGCTATTAAACATAAACACAAGATTACAAAGTCCAAAACATTTTACATTTGAATGAGATGCCAGAAAAATTGAGACAACCTGACAGTATAAACAAAACTATAAATAGAAAAGTATTTCAGAGTTTTATGTTAGGAGTAAGCATGCTGCTTAAACAAAAAAAAGAAAGCTGTAACCCAATAAAATGAAGCTTTTCTCTAATTGTAGGTTGACATTGAAGTGGATTTTATTAGATTTTCTGCCAAAAAAGTCCTGAACTGAGGCATGTCTTTAAAACCTATTGAAAATGGAACAATAAAACCACTATTTTTTTAAATTCTTTTATTTGAGTATTACTGATTGCCATCTCCATTTTCTGTTTTCAGTTGTTTTGGTGCAGGTTCTTCCTTTTCTGTTTCCTCTAGTGGTCTCTTCTTGGGACTTGCTGGTTCTGCAAGATTGAATATATAGTCATTTAAGGTAAAGGAAAGCTTTGCCTGAAATCTTCTGAAAAAACAAACTCTTCTCACCATGTAAGTCTGAGTCCCAGTTATCTACAGCCACAGCTACACTAGAGGATTTGCTTGTTACTGTGACTAGAGCTTTTAGATGTTCTAAAATACCCCCTTTTGAAGAGCTTCAGCCCTCTCTAACTCCACAGCAGGAGGGCAAGTAAAAAAATGAAGGAGTAGAATCTACCAGAAGTAGGGTTCAGTGGGTTTTAGTTAAAAAGGTGCACTATGTAATGAACAGAAGGTTAGCTCTTCCTCTGCTCCAAGCTGAATACTGACAGGCCAAACTATTAAATCTTCTCATATCCTTAAGGGGAAAAAAAAGTGCCACTCAAGAGACTGAATCTGTACAGTTGTGTAATGCTGCTGACAACCACCATCTTTCAATGCATAATGTTTTAAACAGCTGTGCAGTATAGCCTTATCAATTATCTTATATGCTTTTTGAACAGCTGTGGAAGGAATTGAGCACAAGGCTCTTAAGGCAGATACTGTCAGGAAGGCAGAAAAGCTACAAAGCTGAGCCAAATCTGAAACACACGTAAGAAACATGAGTACATGGAGCTACTTTTTGTAAAAGTACTGAATAAGCTGCATGAACTGCACAGAATGACATACCTGTTTTAGTATCATTTTCACCATCTTCTTCGTCATTCTCAAACTTTATTTTCTTGCCCTGAAACTGTATTTTTCCTTTTTGTGCACCCTGAGGTATCTTTCCCCCTCTTCCTTTTCCTTTAATTTTGCGCCCTGTGGAGACACAAGATCAGGAACTTTCTATCAGTTGTCTTTTAACTGGCCAGCTGCAAAGACTGCTTTACAGTTAAGGTCAGTATGTAGTATATATTCACTATTTAAAGAGTGAGTTTCACACACCAGTTCTAGGACATTATAAAGGCTTAAATTAGTAAGAGGAAAAAGAACCTTTTGTTTTCTGTTTCAACAATTCCTGCTGATCTTCCAGGATTTTTTTCAGGGCTTCTTTCTCTGCATCTCCTTCTAGCACTTCCCATGAAACATCCTTGTTCCGGAGCTGCAAGTTTCCATTATGTGCTGCTTTGGCTTTTTCCAGAGCTTCTTTGGCAATATCCTTAAATAGGATAATTCCCTTTAAAAGAAGAGTGGCATTTGCATTTTAATCTTACTGCAAAAACATTCAGCTAAAATGATGAACAATATATCCTGTTAAGTGCCTCAGCAAATTTATTACTGATGCATGATTGTAAAACATGTCTAGACTGAAGCAAAGCCCTCAAACTGTACTAATGAACATTCCCGGTTTTGACCTTATCAACTAACAAGGCTGGAACCTTTATCTGTTCTTTTGAAAGAAAGGAATAATTTAATTCTCTAAATATTCTGCAATTTCAAAAGACAATAACTTACTTGATAACATAAAACAATAAACATTTATTTAATCATTCATTTTCAAATTTCAGTATGGGAATCTTAAGTCCTTGTCTAGGATTACTAACCTCCTTTGCGCCTCTAACAAAGTGTATCCACTTGATTTCTCCGTGACCAGAAAATACATCATGGAGGTCTTCTCTGCACGTTTGGTCATCCAGATCACCAGAAAACTTCAAAAGACATCCTGTCTTTTCTTCCAGAGACTTCTAAATTAAATGAAAACCCCCATATTATCACTGAAGACTCAAATTTGAATATTCATATTCCCCCCTCAATCCTCTTAAACGCGATAGCGGTAAATAAGTAGTTGAAGTTACAGTAATTCAAGGATTTTTCCTGTATAACCTAGTTCTGCTGATGTCCAAGTCTGGTACAATGTGTCCCCCCTCATTTTTTTGAGTTTTCTTTGCTTACTGTGATACATTATATGGAACTTGGGACTCCTTTCGTATATTACTTACACTACTTAAAATTTTAAAAAAAACAGCTTCCTGAAGGCTGATAGGTTGAAAATTTATATAATGCCAGTGGAATCCTTAATGGATCCTTTAAATGCCATATAAGAACAATCATCTCAATGGTAAACTCAGGATCACTCTGAACAGGCAAACATGCCTATTAAGAAAAATTCAGGATATGAGCCTTTAAACAAAATTAGTCTATTGAAAATAAGATTAAAACACCATGAAAAAACAGTCTTACTGTAAGTTAGTTGGAAAAGCTGAAGTGACTTTCTAGAAAGTGCTCTATATTACGGTATTCCATGTTAGCTTTATAAAATGTAGGTGATTTAAAAAACCCATACCATTTCAGCATCTGCTGCTTGTTTCTGCTTTTCTTCTTTTTCCCTGCAAAAGAGTTAATTAGTTATAAGTCAGTTCAGGCATGGTCAGACAAGCAAAACACACACTTTGACTGACAATGACTCACTGTTTAGCTCTTGCTTTCGCTTCTACTTTGTTTTGTTTCCTTTCTTCGTTCTTCTTTGTACAATACTCCTCCCTTCAATAGAATATAAATTAATTTAAAACATTCTGTTATAATTAGTTTGTAAGACAGCAGCGGACATTAAACAGTTGAAATTATTTTTCCAAGTTCAGATGTTAAGTCTCCAAAAGGTTCATCTATCAATGCCTGTACAACAGCATGAAAAACTTGCTTCTCAGGCCAAGCCAGGTTCTTGTGTAAATCCACCCTCACCACTGTTAGTTCATATATCAGTTAAGTGGACTTACTTGAAAAGTACTATCAGCTCTGTGTCTTTGTACTTTTGATTTGGTATCTCTGTAAACTTCTTAGCAGATTCAACACTATCAAAAACTGCAAATATTGAGCCCTGTGAAATGATAAGAGATTGTTAAGAGTAATTGAACAGAATGTTTTCCAGGAGACATGCCTGCCCCAGGTCTAAATGCTCATCATTACCTTAAATGTTCTCTGCAATGTTCTCCTCATTTGAATATTTTCAACTGGACCTTTATCCTCAAGCCATTCTTTGATATCATCAAGAGTAGCATCTAGTGGAAAGCCTTTCTGCAAGACAGCAGTGAGCTTCAATTATATGCCACAAAGTGACTCTTAACAATTATAACCTCTATAATACAAGTTAATTCAAGATTTACTCTCAGATGGTTATCAGCTAAAGTCATGCAGGACAGCACACAGAAAAATTTACTTACAACATATACAGATCTGTTTTTAATTGCAGCCTTATACTGGTCATTTAATTCAGGAAGGGGTTTATTTGGAGATCTTCTGATTTTAGTTTTGTCTTCATTTATTTCCATTAAACCAGTCTTGGATTTTCTTAGTGCTTCTACAATAACATCAAAATCTTTTGAAAGGCGACTTAACCTATTGAGTAAGCAAACAGAAGTTATTACCAATACACAGGCAAAACTGAAGCCAGATGTTAAAAAAGCAATAGGAATTGTAAATGCACATCATAAGGCCCCAAATAGAGATAGGTAGCTGAAAGTTACTCTTTTATCCACATTAGTTGTACTTTGCTTTACCTGTTGAATTTGATCATTACTTCTAAAGGTACCCAGCCATCATCTAGTTTGATCTGTTCCTTTAGAAACTTGTCTCTTGGTAGATTGTGATTGCCAAAATAGTACTGCAAAAAGGAAGGGGGAAGGGAGGGGGGGGAAAAGAGGAAAGAGAGACATGTCTTTGAATTTTCACCCTTAAAAAGCTCATTTTCATCTAACAGTTTACTGCAGTAGATTGACACATACCAAAATTAATTAATCTGAACAACTGGGAATTCTGAAATTATTACTTCCTGCTTTAATGTGACACTTTGCCAAAAATTAGCTGCAATGTGTAAGCTGTAAAAACAAAGCCACCGTAAACCTAAACAAACCAACCCTACACTGAAACAGTGCTTCATCCAATTAATGAATTGGTTGAATTAATGAGGCAAAGACAGATTGCAATTTTGTTTAGGAAAGGAGCAAAGCTTATTCTGTTAACATGATAAGCACTCAGCACCCTGATCAAGCTCTGCAGAGTCAAAAGTCAAATTTGTCACCAGCAGATCCAGGTTGTGCTCCTTAAGGGGTATGTATGCAAGAATACTGTATTTGCACCCTGAAAAATCATACTCATAAGACTGGAATTTCTAGGTCTCATTCAAGAGAATACCATAAGATAAATCATTATTTTATATTTAATTTTTAATTTTATTTAATTATTATGTTCTTATTTCAATCTTGTCCAGCATGGGAAGACATTTCAGTTCAAGACAGAAGAGTTAATCAGATTCTTTCCCTGACTAGCAGTCATCTACCAAAGGTCAAATACTTGAAGCCGTAAGCTAAATTGGAATATTTTCACCAATATTGTGGTGTTTTGAAAAGTCAGTGCAAGTTTTACAACACTAAAGCTCTTCCTTTAGTACATCTCAAACTCACATCAAAAGTCTAGTTTTGTCAACTATATATAGCAAACAAACAAAATACAGAGGTTGAGGAATCTCCATGTTTTGTTTGTTACATACAAATAATGGCTCCATATGGTAATGGGCATTCACGAACAGCTGCATTTTTGTCCTTCAAGAAAGCGGTTTTGTTCTAGATGGCACTTAAACCAATGGGCTTATGTTTTTTATTGTAGGATAACCCACCAAGCCTCTAGAGAGACAAAGAGTTAATCTAAAATAGGCATATGTTTAGTTCTAATTTGTAGCAATAAATTACAAAGCCGTAAATAATAATAGCAAGTTATGCAATGTGCCAGTATTTTGACCAGCAGAGATTCCTGAGGAGGAGGATTTTTTCCCCACAAAAATTAAGGCACATAGAATTAAAATGCACTCTCCTCCTATTTGCACAGGTAGAATAACCCCAGCAAACACGGCAGTAAATTGTTTAATGATTCCCTTACTATAGCACCAAAATGCTAGCAAATCAAACCTTTTCTGTTTTGAAATGGCGTTCTTACAAGCAACTCTAGACAAGTATAGCTTCCAACTTAAACTACAGTTACAACTATCCTGAAGTACTAAATACCTGGTACAGACTTGTGATGTTTTTTAAAGAGCTGAAGATTCGAGTCTAATTCCCAATAAAGTTAACTTCTAGTAGCCAAGCCCCTGCCAATGAAGGCCCCCAAAACATCTCAGTCCAGATCCCAAACTATAATCTGAACTTACCTCAATTTGTTGACAGATTTTGCTTTCCAAGATAGACATGTTTTCACCATTTCCATTTTCAGCCATTTTCACCAGCTGTTTTGAAGAGAATACAGAGCAAAAGCACTAAGTTTTGAATAGTACTTTCTACAGACTTACATTCATGTAGCACTGCATTTCATGCAGCCTCATCTAAATAAGGTATCAGCCAAATTCATTAGCCATACATTTATGCCTGTGAAGCAACTATTAACGTGACTACAGAACTCCAAAAGGCAACTATGAAACAACTGGAAAAAAAACCTCCTCACTTTGTTTGTTAAGACAGCATTTGGCATTCAGCAGGCAAGATAAAATTTAAAAAACGCTGGCACTGCACAGCCTTATTTGTTATTTATCTTTTTCTAGGCACGGATTCTCAATTCAGAACAACAACAAAACTAAGAGCCAACATTTGTTTTTTACATCAAATCCAACCTCGCATCACTAGGCAAAACAGTAAGAAAAATATTCAATTCCTACATAAGCATAATGAGAAATGTTTCTGAAGTTTCTGTCTCCTGTTTAATCTTTGGAAAGTTCACAGAACTTACTGGAGGATGGAATGAAAGTATCTGCATTTACTGACACATCCTAAAGATGTCTTGTTTTCGCCTTTACAAATCTGTCTTCACTGCAGTTCTGCTTGAACAGTGAATCAAGTATCTTTGATAACATAAGACATTTTAACTTGGAAGTAACTTTACTTAACTGCCAGTGAGTGTATAATCCCAGTACATCAGATGCAGTCACTAAGAAAGAAGCAACTGGCCAGAAAATTAACAGGGATCAAACATTTTCTATCTAGTTGTTCTTAAGATAAGGATAGAGTGGGAAAATTAATCCTTGAGAAAAAATGTAGCTTTTATGAAGCTGTCAGAAATTAGTTTGAATTCAGTTTTGAACTATGAAGCAGAGATTTCTTCTTTCTCCCTTTGAGCACTAACACACTTGTTAAATCCAGCTACAGAAGATGAAGTGGTTTCTTGGTTGCATTACCCCAATTCATAGATCTGTGACCACAAAGGCTGCTGACAAAGATGGTTTTGCACTCATGTCTTGCATAGTTTATTGGGAAATTTAACCATACACCTTCTGCTCTTCTGCTACTTGCAGGACAATAACATCTTTCAGATCATCGAGATGACTGGCAACACAGAAGCAGGGAAAACTCCCCCAAGGTGCCCTTGTTACAGGAAATTATGTTTTTCATCAGAATGCCCAGTTAGCAGCCTCATCTCCTTACTTTAGTATTTTAATTCCCCAATAATTTTTCAGCCTACGGCAGTCTGCAGTATTTCCATTTCCTCCTTTTCCTGATCTCAATGCTACATTCAATCCTTGGAACTTACTTGTAATTCTTCAGCACTTACAGCCTTGAAAGGTGCTGTGCTTGCACCTGTACCTAACACTGTAACACTCTTTAAAGCATGATTTCAGCAAGTGTTAGTAGCCAGCTATGCTGAGCGTGATCCATTTAGCTAAAAAGCACTTCACAAAACCCGGGCCAGAGCACCCAAGCTGAGAGTTGCAGTTACTTCAGAGATGTCCCACATGAGCCACCCTGACTACAGGAGAATGACACTTCACCACTACTCAGGTGCTGTCTTAACACCCTACTTGTGAGAGAAATCAGTGTTCTATTTTACCCAATTTGATTTAATTTAATGGCAACATATAGAGCAGTCTCTGACTGCTGTCCCAGCCTGCCTCAACCCAGGTACCAAAATACTCAGAACCAAAAACTCAGTTTCCACATAAGGCTCAGCTTCACTGTAAAGAAGAGAAAAAAAACAAAGTCTACTTCCTTAGCAGTGTTTCCAAGGTTAATACCAAAAAGCATGATCTAACACAAGATGTAGGACACGTCCTTTAGACAAAGTCTTACATGTGGAAAATTTTTTCTAAAAAGCATCCTTTCAGTTGCAAGTCATAAACTGTAGGGAAGACTAAGAAAGACTCAAGCTTGCCACACATGGAATTCAGTTCAGTGATTGAGCTCTAACCTATTTAGAACAAAAGCAGAAGCAGCCTTCTAATTTAAGAGAAATTCTAGCCTTGTCTGCACATGCTCACTTCAGACTCTTTAGCTCAGTCATTTGGCACAAGACAACTTCCAGATCAATAGTTTTCAGTTGCTGTGCTGTGGTAAAGACTGATAAAAAGCTACAATGAACAGCAATCACAGTCTGAACTGCATGCAAAATACTACAAAAGATTTCATTTTAAGGGCGTTCTTAATAAACTACACTGACTTGTTCCTTCCATATGCCAAAAGTCTGTATCAGTACCACACAAAACATAAAAAACCAGGTTAAAATAAAGCAAGTAGTCATTAGGTTTAAATTAAAAAAAAATTACAGCCAATTCCCTTAACTAGAACAATTAGATCCCACACTATATTAGCCAGATCATCAAGTAGATTTTCTTCTTACCAGCCATTTAGTTTCAAGCTCTGGACAAAGTTTAGTTGCAGGCTGATTCTACCATTACTGCAATAGAGTGAAAGGCTTTTTTTTAAATAAGAAAGCTTTCCCGATAAAGTAACATGGAACTGTTAATATTATATAAGAGGTCCGAGCCTGTTTTTTATTTAAGGGTAAGGATTAACTACAACCACACATTTTCTCAGATGTTTTTCCAGTAGAATCAGTGCAATGCAAGAAAAAAATTCTTACGAAGAATTTTTAAAGTAATTGAAATGTCAGACCTTGAACTGTGCTAGGAGACCATCAGTTTGCTGTTAACACTTTTACACGCCTGCAGCAGCAACACAGCCCTCTTCAGAGAGCCTCAGGCGCCGCGACCCAGCCTCCCACCCAGCGAACACCTCTGTCCGGCAAGAGCGCCAGCGCTGCCCTCGGGCCGGGCCCAGCTCCCCGCGGCGGGAGCGGTGCCGCCGGCCCCGCTTTCCCCGCAGACCCCGAGCCCCGTGGGTAGCGCCGGCGGCGGGAAGTGACCGCGGCGGGCCGGGCCCGCTCCGCGCCTCCGCCGGGGCAGAGGCGGCACGTGCTCTCCTGCTCCGGGAACCGTCCCTGCCTCCCTCCCGGCCGCCGCGCCGCACCCCGTCACCAGCCCTGCCCCGGCGTGGCCTGGCGCTCCTCGGCAGGGCCGGGCCCCGCGGGGCACGCCTGAACAGCGGCCCCACACGAACCTGCGCGCTCAGGCCCCGCTCCGCCGCTCCAGAGACCGCGGGTCCGCGCCGCGCGGCCCAGCAGCCCCCGCGGCCGAACCGCCCCTCACGTGAGCGCCACTTCCGGGGCGGGAGAGGGGCCACAGAGCGGCCCCGCCCCACGCGGCCCTCGTGCCCGCCCCGCGCCGGGAGCGCGCGCGCGAGCCCGTGAGGGCCCCGCGCGCCCGATTCTGTTCGCCCTTTCTGTTCACAGCTTTTGCGCGCTGAGCAGAAAAAGTAAATTAACAACTTGAATTTGTGCAGTGGTGGTATATTACATTTATTAAGTATTGCAAACATTCATTTAAACACTACAGATGTACTGTGGGCATCTATAGCACTACGAACGTGGGCAGAGCACAATTGAAAATTTTAAGAAATAGTACTGACTTTACAATTTTTGATTTCCACATTATTTAATTTTCTAGTTTACAAGTGAAACAGTAAGACAGTGTCTACCATAATACAGGTCCAATAGCACAATAATTCAGTGTTTACATTGACTGTTTTTAAAAACATGTTACAGACGGCTAAGAGACTCCCTGCTCTAAGCTTCCCACCTCTCGTAGGCTGCTGACCAGATGTCAGAAGCCTGTTGCTCTTGCTGAGTTCATTTTCCTACCTGTGCCCAAGACCTGATTGCAGCACACCTTCTTGGGATGTGCTATGTGAGTTAATTTAAAAGAGCATTGTAGGTTATTGTGAAAAATAGCACCAGTTGAAATTTAACCATGAATCTGAATTCATTCTTCTCTCCGTTTATTCTAATGCATTGAAAATCTCAGAAATTAGGATTTAACTGAAGTCCTAAGCAGTATTTTCTTTGACTTTTGTTTATGCCGGCCAGACCAACAAACGCTGTCCTGACAGGAGAGAAATAAAGGCTTTTTTTCCGCTTTGCACTTAACACTGAGGCCAAAAAGCAGCATTTGCTTGCCTGCAGGTTGCCCAGGGGCACAAAGCAGAGTCCAGTTTCCAGTGCCTGTGCTCCAGCCCTGGAACAGCATTGTCTTTCACCAACATCAAGAACCTAGTCTGCAAGCAGTTGACACGTGGACACTGAGGGGGTTGGTTTTGTTAGTCCTCACCTTCTTTTTAGATCCACTCACTGACTCATGACTGTCTGTGACAGGATAAAGGCAAGAATGAACCTCAAGGCCAGCCACAAGCAGCTGTTCTATGCTCGTGTTTTTCAACAAACATCAAGCTTCATAGGAACATAATTTGCACTGAAAAATTACATAAACATGTTGCGTTTGTTCTGGTTTCATTCAATACAAAGATCACCTTCATGTTCTTGTGATGTTGCCCTTTAAATCCCCCCTGCCCTTGAGCAATTCTCAGCTATGGAGATTTCCAGGAGAAACAAATTCACTTTATCTCTTTTGCCCACCTGCTTGGCCCATGCATTTCAAACAGCCTCTGAGTTCTATTCTCCACAACTCATTAGAGTTTGGAGTCTTTAAACAAATTACTTTGGATGCTTAAATAGATCTCAGTGGGATGGGTTACAAAACAAAATACTAAACACACACACAACCTCTGACATTGTGAGGCAACATATGAAAATATTAAAAAAAGAACTGTACATATACACCGCAGAACTTCACATCAAAGCTAGAGTTGAGTACCACCTGTTACCAGCAGTCAAATGTAAGTCAGAAATAGCATAAAAATGTGAAAGAATAAAAAAAAGCTGAGCGTGCTTATGATCAAACAAAATCAATATTATAAACTCAGAGCTTACTACTTGGAAAAGCCCTTTCTTTGTATCTGAGAAACCAAATAAAACCAAAATTTCATTTTAGGTGGCAGTGCTGGTGTGGGATGTTTCCACCACACCCTACGGCAGCCCTGTGTCATCCTTGCCTCTCACACCAATGTCTAACAGCTGTTTCTGCAGTCATTTTATAAACTGGATTGGGGGTTCAGTGCTAAAAGAGCCTTCTCTGTTCCCCAAAGCATTTCTTCATTTGGATCACTGCTGTCAGGCCACTCAAAGTGTGATCTTTCTCTGTAAATCACTTTACCAAAATCTACTTTCTACATAGAATTTGAAGATCTCATATTAAGTTTTGAGAGAAATAATAAATAAATCAATCTTATAATTTTTTTTCTTCATGCATAACATACATTGACAAATTTCTTTAGTTGTTACCTTTTCTCAAGTCACAGTTTAGAAAAGATCAAATGGTATTAAACAAAATAGAGAAGTTTGAATCTCAGCCAGATGTTACTTTTCCAGTCTCTCTCATTCCCTCCTTCCATTCCACACAAGCACACATCTTGAAATTATATTAAAAAAGAGTTAACACATTAAGGCTTATCTCTGAACACACCTCTCACCCAAAACTACCCAAACTACAAATACCTGTGCATCAGCCAAAGATTCCACTGTAAAGCCTTGCATAGTCTTTTTTCACTTCTCATAGGCGATGTTGAAGAGAGTGTGAGAATGGCAAAGAGAAATGCCCTCTTATTTCTCCATCTGGAAAACTAGTGCACGCTTTTGGCCTATGCTCTGGGGCTACTATCAACATTTCTTCCCTCATTCCTAAGCTCTTCTTTGCTGTGGTACTTGAAGGCAGAGTTGGAGGCATCCTGTAAATGCCCATTTCTGAATCTGATAACCTAGTTATCCAAGTGATATTGCTCTGTATATACCATACACTTATCTTATGTCAATGATCCATTTCTATAGCTACCTTCAGAATACAGAGATTTTATCTTAAGGCCAGTAGTCCTTAGAACTGTATTTTGCTTGGCTTTACTCATCTTAGCACCAAGTCATAGTTTCATCCAGTGATTAACAAAATCAAATAAATTTTTCACAGTAGTTCCTATGTTGCTGTACAAAGTATTATAAGAGAGTAGTTTGAGAACTTCCATGACAAAGAATGACTGGACTGAAAAATACATGGAAATCTTGTTACCACATTTATGTTTCTGAGTTGTTTAAAACAAAAACAAATTAGTTATTAACAACATAGACTAAGAGATTGCATTAGACAACCCCTCATGAGGTAGTACTGTTATGAATACTGCATCTGCTGTTTTCTGTAACAACAGGATGAAAATTAAATGCATTTATGCATTTAAATGCTTACACATTATACACACAGACACAGCCATGTGACCGCATAGCACTGGGAAGATTACCTACTGCTTCCCATTTATTCAGTTCAGGGTCATATTTCTCAATGCTCTGCAGGTATGTTCCTTTTGAATAGGAATATCCTCCTGTTACATAGATGCACCCGTTCATAACCACTGTGCCACACTCCATCCTTCTCTCCATCATGTGAGCCATCTGCTTCCACTCATTTTGCTCTGGGTCATAGCAGTCAGTGATTGTGGTCTGTCCACCCACAAAATAGATCTTGTTTTGTAATGTAATTGAACACAATCCGTATTCTTCAGAAAAAAAAGGAATACAGTACAACTCAGCATGTCAACATTAACTTAAACTGCAAGTATATGACAAATAGTGGGCACCGCTGAGGGCAGCTGAATATCCTCACTGTGCTTAAGAGACACCTCTGGATTTTCTGCTACACTACAGCACCAGTACTCAGCAAAAACTGCTTTAAACACTTACTGTTACCAGATGTAGAACATAGATAAAACCCTTTTAAAATTAATATAAGTAATTTTTGCCAAGTATCAATGAATAGTTAGATTTTACAGAAAGTTATATTATTTAATAGAATGTGGACATTCCTTAATTCAGTATTTATATAGTGATTTCTATAGAACAGATGCTTAAGGAAGGTCCTCCTTTTCACTTTCAGAGTTTGGAAACAGCCGTTGCTGCCCTAGAGGCATTTCTTTTTTTAATTAGGAATATGCCAAAAACCCCTAACTGGGCTTAAGGTCTCTCTCCCAGGTACAAGTAATCAAATTATGCTCTGTGTTTGTTAGAGAAAGTATTTACCTGGATGTGGACTTGTGGTGACAATACTCCACTCGTTGCTACCTGAATGGTATCTCTGGATTTTATCATAGGTGCAGCTTCCCCTGTACCCATAGTGACCTCCAGCGACGTAGATAACTTCATGCAGGACACAGGCAGTGGCATTTCCAACTCCTGTTCACAGTGTGAAAGTCAAACATGCATTCAGACTGCACGTAATAACCATGGTCTGTTCCATCCATAACTCCATTTCAAATGATTTATTAATATTTTATCAACATTATAGGCTTTCAAGTATTTAACTAAATGTGAATAAAATAGATTTATCAAGATATCAGCATCAAGAATGACTAAATAAAACTGCAGTAACCAATACCTATTGTACATAGTACAGCCACACAATAAATAATAATAATAGTAATAGTAATAATAGTACAGCCACACAGGATTTTTAGGCAGTAATTAAAGTCACATTGTCTCACTGATTTTGGAATAGGCAATTAGTTTCACTGTTTCATTAAGTTAGAGTTGTTAAAAAATCATTTAGATGGCAAGAACAAAGACAATGGGAGCTGAGTTTGTTCAGTGTCTCGGGGCATCTTTTCTGATACTTTTATTCATTCTCATGGTATTACTAATTAACCTATTGTATAAACAAAGACACAATCAAAATGGAGCCATTTTAACTCTATCTCTAGGACAACAAAATTAAACAAAGCAAAGGGGGGTCTGAGCACCTAAGTAGTTTCACACTTATGAAAACTGGCCAAAACAATTGCATAGAATATGTAACCCATAGGATTAGCATAGCAGTTCTACTTTTGAAGGAAATAAAAAGAAAATAGTAGCAATGTTTGAGGAAAACATACAAACAATCAAGAAAGTTGAAAAAGCCTGCTTTTTTTTCTTTTACATATACATCCAAAAATTCTCTTGTACATCAAAAAATATTATTTTGCATTAACTTACAGTAAATTTTATAACTAATTATAAATACTTTTATTCATTTATAGAAATGTACAATAAAATGTATAATTGTAGTACTGTTGTTACTATTACAAAAATAATCACAGAATACTCTGAGTTGGAAGGGACCCAGGAAAATCATCAAGTCCACTCTCAAGTGAATGGCACATACAGGGATCAAATCCGCAACCTCGGCATTATTTAGCACCACACTCTGACCAACTGAGCTCATCTCAGAGTCAACACCCTTTGGTTAGGGTGTGATTCATACATCTTTAGTAGATCACTACTTTGGCTGCTAGAAACAGGTATTCGTGCTTTTCATTATTCTCACACTAAAGATTAAACAAAGGATCCTGAATAGATGACACACAGAAATAGGAGGGAACTCCATGCAAGAGATTTTAAATTATGACACCTTTATAAATGACTGCATGAAAAATCTTATACAAAAATAATACAGTCCCTTTATTGGAGCTTGCTGTTTGATTGTGTACTGAATGGACTCTTACCCTAGCTAGTTTTCTGATTTCTTTCTAATTTGAACAAAAATTTTACTCATGAAAGAAGGCAAAATTAAACTGAGACTACCACTTACTTTTCTATTTCTGTTCTATAGCACAGCAAAGCATTTGGATGTTCGTGGTCATTTGGCTAGTGAAGACCTGAACCAAAGTCCAGTAACATTAACAGGAGATACCCATGGACTTCTCTAGAATTTGGATCAAATCCTAAATGTTTCTATGGCACTTAAAAATAGCAAATATAAAAGATTTGACATTGTAGGCAGACACCATACAAAAGTTTACCTACCTTTGATCATGTTTGCGATGGGAAGCCATTTCTGTATTAAAGGATCATAAAACTCAGCTTCTTGGACTGGAGCTCCCTTTCGGTACCCTCCCAATGCATAAATGCAGCCACTCAAGGAAACTGCACAGTGGTAATACCTTGCGTTGAGCATGGGGCAGCCTTCTGTCCACTCATCTCTCTCGCTGTTATATATCCACACGGTGTCAAGAGCTTCAATACTCTCTGTTCTGTAACCTCCTGTCACATATATGTCTGGTCCCAAACTAGTGACCCCATAGCTCTCTCTAGTGTGATCTGGCATCTCTGTTCCCTGGACCCATGCATCGGTTAAAGGATCCCAAACATGCACTTCTGATAAGGGATGCCAATAATATCCTCCAATTACATACATGGTTGCTGTGGATCTTCTGGAAAGACCTTTGGGATTGAGGTTCAGGGCATTATATATGAGTGATCTTATCTTACTGCCATTGAGTCGACATTTTTTTTGCAGGCTTAAAGCTGACCTCAAATACACATTATCTAAGTCTACTTTGATGCAGCTTAGCACTTCACAGATGTCTTCAATTCTTCCTTCCACGTTGTGTGAAACCCACTTAATGACAGCTTCAATAGCTGCCTCTTCTTTCTGAACATTGAGATTCTCCCTGGAAAGAATATAAGAGAGCTTCTCCTTGCCAATGTCCAGAAACTCTTCCTGCTTCCACACTTCTTCAAACTGCCATAACAATATCCTTCTGGACTCTTTCTCCAGCTCCGAGCAATCATGATATTCAGCAAAGGAGTGCATCCCAATGCAGTTGTCAGTATCTAAGTGCCTCACCAGAAACTGCTCACAGGCTTTCTTTACTGACACGAACTGGAGCAGGTCTGCAGCCTGGAGTAGGCTTTGGACATTTTTCTTTGTTATCTGAATCTGTGATGTGTACGCGTAATTCACGAGAGCTTCCAGCACCGCATGGCTCAGCCCGGGAAGGCTGATCTGGTTTTTTGATTTTTCTTTCATATCGGCTGTGAACATAGCTTTAAAATAACTGCTGCAGGCTGCCAGGGCAGCTCTGTGGCAGTGGAAGATGACCCCCGAAGCGCACTGCAGGGTGATGTCGGTGAACAGCCCGTCCAGGTAAAACGTCCGGAACGCCTCCAAGAAGCCGGCGGGGTGCGCAGAGTCCTTGTAGAGGTACGCGTACTCCTCCTGCCCGGGCGCGGCCATCGCCGTTCCCCGCCGCTTTGTCCACGCCGCTCTGCGCAGCCCGCCCGCCCTCCGGAGCTCCCAGCTCGCGGCGGCCCGTGACCGTCTTTGGAAGAGCCGCTGCCGGAGGAAGCAGCGGGGCCGCAGCGACTGCTCCTATTTTGGTGCCCCGGCCGGCCCCCCCGCGCGCCCCTCCGCTAGGCCGGCGGGCCCCGACGTCCAGCCCGGCCCCCGCACGCCCGCTCGCCTCGGGAAGGTCCGGCCCGAAGCGCTGCCGCCGCCGCCGCCCAGGCGCTCCCCAGCCCGAGGCAGGGGTTAAAGGCTGTCTGCGGTGCCGACAGAAGACCCGGCCGTGTTAGGGACAGGAGCAGATGCCTGGGGAGCGTCACCAGCTCGGTGTCACTCAGCCACACAACAAAGCGAGGGGCCTCGGCCGTCGCTGTCAGCGACCTGAAGCCGCTTCTCGCAGGGGGGCCTCGCTGTCGCAGGGCGCTTGGAGAAGCGATATTGGAAAGAGCACCAAGTTCCAGGGGCTCCCCCACTACCGAAGAGCAGGAGTCGAAAGGGAGCAGCCACAGCTCTCCCCAAACTCTTGAACCTGGCAGGGAACAAAGGACAGCCACAAATTAAGCCCACAAACAGACTCCAACTATATGAAAAATTTTCAGGAAGGCTATATTGGCTTTTAAAACTCCTGAAAATGTGATTCATAATTTAAGAAGTCTTTTTTTTTTTTTTCTTCTGCTAGCAACACATTTTCTTTATCTGAAACACAGCAACCTCTGGGTTCAAGCAGCTGAGGGCTCTCCTTCATCTGCAGCAGAGCTTGGATTCTTTGCATTCAGGCAGGCAGGCTCTGCCAGAGCCAGAGCTTTCCTAGATTGAAAGAACTGTCAGTAATTTCTCCAACCAAAAGGAGAAATTTTGAGAGTTCCCTCTCGACACGGATGAAAATGAATCATATTTTTCTTTTAATTACCGGTGGTATTTCTGCTACAACACCCAGGAGAAACACAAACTAAGGAAGTCCAAACAGGAAAATGTGTATGGTCATACTGCTCTGCCATCCTTCCTCCCATGCTAACCCTGCACCAGGATTCAAACTGGTCCTTGGCCTTTACACAGTAACATGAGACAAAAATAAAATGATCCAAACTAACAAAAAATCCTCCGCAAAACTGAAAATTCCCCACACCTACACACATCTATGCCTTCCCTTTTTTCAACCCCTCTTGATGAACTGTTACCCTGGAGAACTCCAGTTCTGTAGTGTAACCCAGGAATTACAGCAGCCTTGCTGTCTGACATGGGCCTGTCCCTCAGCTACATTACTCCATTTCTTTCTCTAGAAAATTCCCTTGTGCAGCCCTAAATCTTTATACAATCCCATGCCAACAGCTTTGTTTTGGTTGCATTTTTCCATTTCATCAGCTTCCTGTGGACAAGCAGGAACTTCTTCCAAGTCTTGGCTATCATACTCACACACAATACTAAGGCTAAGTACTGGCATAGTAGTGGTGTATGACAGCACACCCGTTACCATACAGAAAGTTTCCTGTACATGTATGACTTCCATTATGCTTTTTTTTTTTCATGTTTTTACCTAAGTCATCTCCTTCCAGAGAGCAAGTCATGAGGTCAGCAACACTTAGTACTGAACATATGTCCTCTTCAAGGAGTTTCTCCCTTTCTTTTGGTTGGGCTACCAGCTCAAACCAGCTTGACTCTTTGGAGATATTCATCTCCCCTCCATTGTAAACAAACATGGAAAACTTTGGTAATCATGCTGCTTCAGAAAAGCCCTTGCTTTTATTAAGTGGGGGAAAAAATCCCAAACAAGACCTGATTAATAGCTTAATGGTTTGCCTACCGGAATTGAAAATTTTCCTCTGTCTCCAAAATGCACTCTGTCTAGCAAATATAATCAGCTCTACCCTCTACTTGAAGTGATTAGAACATAATTGCTAATATTTCAAGTACTTTGCTTTGCTTAATCTACTCTCAACTCCTACTTCAACAATTTCATCAAAGCCACAGAAAGAACCCTTTTATGAGCATGAAGAATAATTTCTCATCCAATTTCTCAGCCTCACAGCAAATTACAAGGTAGATCCCTTAAGGCTAAAAGAACAATAGTAATAGTGGAAGAAAAAGCTAAGTAATTATTGATATACTACTTTTTGTTTAAATAAGTAGTAACTGAGATCTGTGGACAAACTGAAAGTAAGCTATTCCATAACTATGTTCTGAAAAACACAGAAGAGACCAGCACAGAATCTGGAACATTCGGCAGCACATCTAGAATTAAGGAAACACGACTGTCCTGGTTTTGGCTGGGATAGAGTTAATTTCCTTCTTAGCAGCTGGTTCAGTGCTGTGTTTTGGATTTACTATGAGAATCATGTTGACAACACACTGTTTTGGTTGTTGCTAAGTGGTGCTTACCCATAGTCAAGGACTTTTCAGTTTCCCATGCTCTGTCGGTGAGAGGCTGCACAAGGAGCTGGGGGAGCATGGCCAGGACAGCTGACCCGGACAGGCCAAAGGGATATCCCACAGCATGGGAGGGCACACTCGGGACAGGAACTGGGAGAGTCGGCTGGGAGGGGCCGATCACTGCTTGGAGATGGGCTGGGCATCCATCAGCAGGTGGTGAGCAGTGTATTGTACATCACTTGTTTCTCCTGGACTACATTCCTTTCTCTCTCCTTTTCATTACAATTATAATAATTTATTACTACTATCTTTTATTTTGTTTTAATTATTAAATTGTTTTCATCTCAACTCATGTGGTTTAATTTTCCCCCCAATTCTCCGCCCCACTGAGTGGGGCGGGGGAAGGGCTGGAGCGTACAAGCTGCTCTACTTAGTTGCCAGCTGGGGTCAAACTATGGCAACAACTTAAAACCTAAAGTAACATATGGAATTGCCCTATGCAACAGCCATTACCATTCTTGGTAATGAATGGGGTATGACCTGTAAACCAGACAACTTAAACTCCCACAGCCTGAGACCCACCAGTCCTTAGATGTCTTTGTGCCCTTGCGTAAAACAATAGGCCAAGATCCCAAATATGAACATCTCAGATACCTATCAAATATCCATTACTAAAGCCAGGCTCCTGAGAACTGAAGTATATTACTTTGGATATCTTAGGCAACAGACCATTCAAAGCAACCTTCTACAATACAGTAAAATAGGTGAGGCAAGGAAAGAAGTACACAAGGGAAATTTGAGTAAACCAGCAGCCTGAAAACAGGCAAGACCACTCAAAAATCTTCAATTAAGGAAAAAAAAGGTAGTGACATCATGAAACGTCTGTAAGAAAATGAGAATAACATTGCACAGGAAACAAAGGAAGACAGACATGGCAACTGCAGGCTGTTGAGCTACACCTCAGATATCTGCAACTGAGGTGCTGTGAAAGTTGGCCTCGCGTTTCAGTTATTAAAGCACTTAAGCTAAATATGACCTCAGTTTAATAGCAGACTACATCAGCATTTTAAACCTTTTCTGGGTATAAGAACAAAAACATTTTGCACAAAAACACATTATTTAACTTTAATGAGATTTATTTTTAATACCTTTATATGCATGGTCCAACACTTGGGGCTTATCTCACTGTCGGTGGTAGAGACTGCATGTTCACAAACAATTCTTAAGAACTACTTAGACAGAACAATCTGTTTAAAAGTTAAAATGGATTCTGTCCAAGCTGTAAGAGATTGTATTATAGCTATAGATGAGAGTGAACAGGTAAAATCAGTGTATACATGTATATGTATGTACCATTCTGTGGGCCTGTGCACTGCAGCAGAAACCAAGGAGGAAAAAGGCTTCTGGCTCACTCAGAGATGTCAGCATGGAAGATAAAACCAGTGTCAGCTCTGTACAGAGTGGCAGCAGCACACTGTCGGGGCAGTAGTCAGAATGGGAGAGAGACTTTTCTTTAAACAAAAGAGCAATATCCTTACAGCTTTCCAGAAGAGAAAGGTCTGACCAGCCAAAGGCTGACACCTACACTTGTGTCTGCTCTCTACTACCTGATGACACACAGGCCAGCAGAATACATGACACAAATTAGTTGTGTTGCATTTGTCAGTGACAGCAACTTTTATTGTCTTTACAATACAAGATAATACAAACTATTAAAAAGTAATTTTGTTTGGTATTTAATAGATTGAAAATATAAATGCATCTTTGGATTAAACAAGATTACAAGCAAATCATTTGCCATCAGATCAAAGAAGTATAAAAGCCAACAGCTCCAGAACCATGTTCCTAGCACCAAATGTTTTCTAAGTTAAGAATTTCATTCTTCTGAACAGTAATCCTAGTCCTTCCCCTAAGTGTGTAGTATTGCAAAGGTCAGTTATATACTTGGTAAAGGATTGGAGGGGAGGGAGTAGACAAAAACTAATGACAAGTCCTGTTCCAACCCCCCCACTCCACTTATGCTGGAATCTGTACTATGTTAGAAGGCCTTTTTTACTACACTTTCCCATTATTACCAGGATTGAACATAAACAGTTTTATGTTATGGTTAAAAAAACCCATAATTTCAAATAGCCCAATTTTACAATTTTGAGCTTTTATACGCATGCAGTTTTTCTCTCCAAAAAGTTAAAATGTAACTGTATCAGTTTCCTTTTATCATTTGAATCATTCCTTTATAAGTAGTTTCAGGTAAGACATGACATCAATTGCAGATGACCAAACCAGAACAGAACACTGTACAGGACTGAGACTTTGGGCCAGTTGAGAAATCTTTTTCTCCAAGGTATACCCCTGCCTGGGCATAGCAATATCATTCTTCTTCAAAAACATTACTGGACATAAGTCATTCCCACCATCACCTATATATACAATTTGTGTATAACTCACTCCTCGCTCCAACTGTTTATCTAGAAATTCTTTTAAAACTTTCCTTTTGCAAAGGTTTTTAGGGCACTTTGCACAATGGTGAGCATGGAAGTGCTGTACAGTAAGATAGCCAGTACTGCTGAATGCTGCAGGGTTTGTAAACACTTCATCAAATACTTTATGGAAGCCAGCAGCTTTCAAAATCCAGTCAATAAATACTGTATTAGAATCTGAAACAATTATACAATCAAACAACTCCTTGTTCTCGCCAATAAATCCCAGAAGATCTATCATTCCGGCAGTGAAAGGAATTGTTGTCATAGTTCTTTTCATCTCATCTTCTTTGACACCATTGTCTCCCAAGTAGAGAAAGACTCTGCTCATATATTCTGTCCAATGTCCTGGCTGGTAAGAGCTTCTTAATCCATTAGGAAGTTTTCTTTCAGGAGCACATTTCACAATCCAGGTGTCACTATTTTCATCTATGATTGTATGGTCAAAATCAAAAACCAACAGAAATTTCATAGCTGTGAGAAAACAGTTTCCAAAACAAACAAAAAAGAAAATTATTTATATAAACACAAGTACTATATTCCTACCCTGACCCGGTGCTCATAAGAGAAAAAATCTGGAAGAAAATATCCGAATCAAATAAGCTATTTATGGCCACTACTGCAATGGGAAGCTGTGCTGTAGCTAAAAATATGCAATTTGTAAATGCCAAAGTTCAGGGTCCAACTTCTCTTATAAATAGTTACTGTGACAGTATCTAAACTCACGCTGCAGTTACTAATACTTGCTAACACGGCACCAATCTTCCTGTATGCACACACCACCAGTTTGAGCAGATACTAATTTCTCCATCAGCATTTGCCAATGCAACCAAATCGGGATTCTCTTGGCAAAACGACTCAATAAGTATTTCAAAAGGAAACGTCCACCGAAGACACGGAGCCTTCAACGAGGCCGCACTAAATCAAAGCAGTCAACGAAACGAAATGCAGCCATTAGTGAAGCTGAATCTGCCGACTTCCGCTTCGGGCCCTGCAGCCAGTGCCGCAGACAGCAGAGCAGCCTCGGCGGCCGGGCCGTACCCACGGGGGCAGCGCCCGGGGCTCGGGGCCCAGCCCGTGAGGGGAAGGGGCAGCGGCGGCGGGGCCCGGGGCCGCCCCGCACGCACCGCCACGTGACCGCGCGCCGCCGGGTCGCCCGGCAACGGCCTCGCGGCCCGGGAAGATGGCGGCGGCGGGGGCGGCAGCGGCTGGACGGCGGCGGGGCGGCGCCCGTGGGTGCGGCTGCCCCGGGGGCAGAGGGACCCGGCGGGAGGGCAGTGGCGAGCCCGCGGCCGCAAGGTTCAGGGAGGCTGTAGCAGTGCCCAGCGTGACTCTCCCCAGAGCTCCCCCAGCTGCAGACGGCAAGAGGGGCTGTTTCTCCCTAGTAACTGAGTGGAGAGAACTGACCTGAACGCAGAGCAGGTCCAGTAACCTCCAAGGGCAGCAGCTGGGGAAGAACGAGGGTCTTGGCAGATTCCTGCCTGCAGGGCGCAGCCGCATCAGTGCGCCTTTACTTCTGGTGAGGCTGTCTTCACCTAGGACAGAGGGAGAGGATCAGGTCTGATCCCTGTTGGGAGACTGGTCAGCAACGGCATCTGGAAAACGGATTTTGACACTGGTGTCGCTCTAAGAGAAAGCCTCCTTACTTTTCAGACACGGCCTCTCAGTCTGCTGCAAATCACACAATTTCTACAGAACGCCATTCTGTACAGAGAGCCAGTCCCTTCAAAAATGGTGGCAACACTTGAAAGAGCATTTCACAAAACCTAGATGTCAACTAGAAAAGCTGCATTTATGCCTGCACACGTGTATGTAAGCCTAATGCAACAAAAAATTCTAGTCTTGCCAACAAATCAAAAACTATTCTACAACAGAACTGTTTCAGTAAATACAATGAGTATACAGGACACGGTAGTAAGGCAGTCTGTCCCCAAATTGCTGCCTCATCCAGCCAGCGGAATGGCTTTACCAATATTCTCCTTTTCATTTTGGGAATGGTCTCTGCTTCCTGCTGTTCTAAGAATCATGCCCAAGTACTGCCTGGGAAGTGTGTTACTATAAGCCAAACCCACACATACACACAGACAAACAGGCAAGGGCACATATGAACAGTCCAAGTACATGCACTGGTCATAGGTAGATTACAGATACAGACACCCTGTCTTAGCTCTGGGGTTTGGGGAGTAACTAATACTAAGGATAACTTAGTATTGTTACCATGCAAGCATTCAAATCCTGATATATGTTTGATTATTGGATTTTCTGGTATCGAGTAACCTTTGTATTTTTTCTTCCCTCTGCACAGCACATCATTTGAAAGAAAAGGATGTTCTAGGTAAGTGTTTCCTTCCAAATGAAGCAGATCTTCGTCAGGTCATTATATTTCCAAAAGCAGAATGGGAAAGGATTCAGGGTAGCGCTAGAGAAGCAGCACACATCGATGAGAAGAAGGAACAGGAAGGAGTGCACCTGGACTCCAAAGCTGCTGGAAAAGATGCCACTCTGGTAAGTACAAGATACATTTGTAACAAGGGTAGTCGCTTTTGCACATACAAAAACACACTGAGTAATATTTCTATCTGTATTCCCTTTGTTTAACATTTACTTTTGAATATGTATTTCAGCTAACTGCCATATAAATACATTTAACTTCTAACATAAACATTTATTTTTTTTTAACTTAAAGCTAAAATGCATAGTAAAAGACCAAAAAACTTTGGATTTAAGTGTGATTTCTAATTTTGTCTGCACTGTAGAGCCTGATAAAACAGAAACTTCAAGCCAAAAAATTACGTGAAGAAAAGGAAGAGGAAGAAAGAAAGTTACTTGATTTGGAAGAAGCAAAGTTCCAAGCAGAAAAACGGAAGGAGGTTATCGATCGTGTAAAAACCTACCTAAGTTACCAGGACGAAAGAATGAGACAGTTCCATGTTTGTTGACAACTTATATTTTTTACATTGAAATTGTACTGAATGTCTTTAAAAACTTCTGAACATGAAAACGACTTTAAATGTTCTCTTGCAGAGTGCGCTTCTACTTACTAAGGTCCTAAAAGAAAGAGATGCTCAAATTGAATTTCTAAAGTCAAGATTAGTTGATAACAGGAAGAGGGATTATGAGGAAGAGCAACGTCAATTTAAAGAATACATTCTCAGCAAGCAGGAAAAAGCACGTCAGCAATACATGAAACAACAGGCACTGTGCAAAGATAGGCTAGAACAGTAAGTAATAATTAAAAGCAACTCTACTTCATTATTTACTTAAACTCTTCTCAAAATACATTCCACGAGGTTTTTACAGAAACTTATTAATAATTTGTTTCAGAAATGCCATCCTTTTAAAAGAAGATCACAGAAGATCTTCCCCAAAAGGGAAATGCTATATGTTTTTAGTTGCCAACAGTCTACATGCAAAATTGCCTCTGGGAAGAATCAGGTTTTAGTCAAATCACTATTCAAATGTTGTTAATGAAATTACTCAGTATTTTACTTAGTGTTTGTTCCAGACAAGTAAAAGGTTAAATTAGATTTCCCATTTACCCATAATGAGCTTCCAGACTGCACAACAAGAGAAGGCATTACTGTCACTTCTATTCCTTCTCTCCGGTTTTCCATAAATCTTATGGAAGGGTCCCCAGTGGTATTTATAGGACTGGCCCTGGTGCTCTGATAAAAGGAATCAAATTTCCCAAGGCAGAGGAAGGGTTCAAAGTCTGGTCTCACATATTCCAGGCACAACATATAGATCCTTGCAGAACTTGGTATAGAATACTACCAGCTTAAGCTGCTACCTGCATGCCCAGAAGAAACACAGGTATGGTGGATAATATTGGGGAAAGCTTGTTCTCCAAGAATGCTGCAGATACCGGCCAGAGCATTACCAATACAGTGGTGCTAATGAGTCCAGCTAAAACTTTTCACCACGGGACTACAAACTTGAGCATACCATGTAGCTCATTTCTGACCAGAGCTACCACTACAAACAATCATGCTGTTATTCACCTCTGATATTCTACCTACCTTCAATTCAAAGTATCACATTCTTCACTGCAAGGTAGCTAATGCAGTTCATTACTTCATGCAGTTCCTAGACCATTTATTCCCCTTTTTCTGATTCAGAATAAAAGAGCGTGAGCAACAGGCAGATCTGGCCAAACAGGAAAAAAAAAGAGAAGAGGAAGAAATACAGAGATCAACCCAACTGTACCAACTGGAAATTCAGAGAAAAAAAGAAAAGGAACACAAGGAAAAAATTGAACGCCGGAAGCTGTATCATGTAAGAAGCAGGAAAGCAGATAGTTCAAAGCGTGTATTTCACTTTGGCTTTAATGGTTGGACTCAGCTCACAAATAAAAGGGTCTGCTGGCAACAGTCTTTGCTGACAATCTTAGTAGACTGGGATCAAATGCCTACCCTGCCAGTTGCAGGCCAGGTCTTTCCCCTGAGCTTTTGAGAAAGACCTCTTGGAGGCTTCTCCCTTCTGTCATCCAGAAGGACGTTGGCATTTGATGCTTTGATTGGTCTGTGGTTAAAGATTTGGCTGTGGACATCAAGGAATATCTCCTTGACTTGAGAACTGGGTTTAAATTTCACATTCCTGCTGTTTTAAGCCCATTTTTATTTGTTAGAAAGAGGGACTATATAGAGACTGAATACATCTTTTAAATTTGACTTGATATTTATGACTGGAGAGATTTAGGAATTTAGTCAAGACTTGCTGCCATCTCATTTCATGTTTAAAGGCATCCTACTAAGATACAAACAAGAAGTGCCTCAGAGCAGTTCTGGCCAGCATGCAAAAGAAAGGTTTTTTTTACATAAAAGTATAGAAAATTCCTTTTCTGCTGTGTTTTGGATTAAACTCTTAGACAGGGATAGTTTTGGATGAGGTGGGGCCAGGAACAGAATGATCTGTGTGGGTGGGTGGTGGACCGTCCCCCTCACCAATGCGCGTAATTGGGAACACGGCACAGTGCTCTCTGCATCGCACAGGAATTTTGTTTGTGCAATGCACTGGAGGAGCAGCTCTTTGATGCTCAATTCCTTTTCCCCACCCTTACATCCACTATCTCCTCTTGATGCATGTTTGAATAGGGAGGCAGAAGTAAGTGGAAGTATCCCTTTCCTGTCTTCTCTCTCCTTTCCTGAGAATCCTTTCTCTCTTCTGTTTTTGAAAGAAACTTGAGGAGGGGGAACAGGGAGTGATTCCTGTAAGCTGCTACCCCAGGTCCAGATATTCCAAATATCATCTGTTACATCAGGACCATTTTTCCCATACAGGAGTACGTAAATGACCAGAAAATAATCAAAGCAATAGAGAAACAAAACCAAATGGAAGAAGATGATCGGATCAAAGCTCATTTTAAAGCAAAGGAAATTATTGCCCAGATGAGAAAAAAGAAAGAAGCTGAAATGCGTAGGTAGGTACAGTGCTGAGGTATAAATTGTAAATAATCTAAAATGCTACTGTAGTTGTTTTCAGATCATTTAGACTAATGACAGAACACAATCAACAGTTATTCTAAAACATTATTCTAAATCCTACTCATAAGGAGACCAGGGAATTCAGGAGAAAGGGGAAACTATTTACAGGTTCCTTAGTATGAGTGTGAGGGAGCAATCTCTCCACCCTTCGAAGTACAGAGGCTTATGAAAGTGCAAAGCTTTGCACTAGTGTATTGTGAAGAGTGATTTTCCATATGTCCTGCCAAATCTCCACCTCCACAACAATTAAAGACAATTAAGTTCATTGATGAAAATATTTTTGAGTATAAGGTATATTTGTCTGAGTCAGTTCAAGAAAAATGATTTGACTTCTTAACAAGGCACATATATTAATTACCAACATATTCATATTAAGAGGAGATGTTTTATCAATTTAACATTGAGAATACAGCATGATGATACCACTGAGTCAATCTAGGTTTTCTTCCCTTCCTGCTTCTGGCCAATACTTCCAACATTCCTCTCCTGATGGCAAGATGCTCACTGGAATCCTTACTGAGTTGGATTATTGCCATATTATTGTTATGCTCATTACTGCAGCAGAAACTAGTGATACAAGAACACAGGGAACATTTATTTGCTAAATCAGATAACATAAAAATAAACCAAACAGGAGGAACAGAAGGAGATCATGAGTTGGGTGGGTGGGCCAGCCTGTGTGGTCAAGAGCAGAGAACTCTAGAAGCGTAATTGCTGAGTTTAGTATCTTCAGGTAGACCAGGTATGTTGCCCTGTTATGTTATGGCAGCTCATGTTCTTCCGCAGAGAAGCACAGGAAAAACAGGACAAAATCGTTAGTCGATTAGCTGAACGAATGACTGAGGCATTAAAGAAGGATGATGGTCGACTGGCTAGAGATGTTGCAAGAATAGAAGCTGAAGAAGAAAAAAAACGCAAAGAGAAGGAAGCAAAACAAAAGGCTGCCATTGAGTCTATTGCTGAACATAGAGCCACTGTGGTAAGAAACTTGGGCCAGCTTACTCCAGCAGAGTTACACAGTTGGTGACTGGTCATCACTCTGGTCTGGACTTCAGCAAGTCTGCTGACACCTTTCCTGGAGTCCCCTCTCTGTTTCCCTCTTCTGTGTTGGGCGCACATGTGCCAGGGCTGCTAAAAGCCCTGGGCTTGGACACGGGCCAGCCACTGTGACCGTGCTTATCAGAGTGCTGATACAGGGCTGCTTCTGTAGAGAGATACAACTTCCAGCTTAGCAGGCCAGCTCCTCGGTTAACTTTTGTGTGTTTTGTAAACTACAGATGAAGTTGAAAGAGGAAAAGGAGAGACAGGAGAAAGAAGAGGCTGAAAAAGAACGTGATAAGTTAATGGAAAAAGCCCGCATCCACCTGGAAATGGAAAACAACAAAAAACATGGACGACATGAGGCAAACAGAGAAGTACAGAAAATTCAGCTCCAACAAATAGTAAGTAGAAAAGCTGTATCCTGTCACTCCCTTCAGAAAGAAGCCTGCATCTAAACCAATAGATCCTACTGAGATAAAGAGAGGAAGTTTCCTGTTTTGTTTGGATTTTTTTTGTTAGGTTCTTTTTAATCATGTGTGCTTGGCATATGCTGGTGTTGGGGACCAGCTTCCTCTGAGCATTGGTGCAAATCAAGGCTAGTCTGCAAGAGCAGATCAGATCCTATCCTGTGCCATTATAACATTTTTTTGACCATGCACTGCTGTCCTCCTGTATCTTCTGGGCAGGTCACCAAAGAGTAGCAGCTAATGCTGACATTCACTCAGCTATTTAATGTACCCTTTCTGGAGGGATAGGGCAGGGGAGAGAAGTGGGGAGGGATGATAAGTGTCAAGTATCAACTAAGGATGCCTTAGACCTTCTGTAAGCTTTTACCCTCTCTGTTTCACAGGATGGTGATGTTGAGAACAAAGTACTAAGCTTTGTTATTCCCTTTTCTTCATCAGGCTGAAAAGCAGGCAAGAAAAGAGCAGGAGAAACAAGCAGAACTGGACTACTATGCTCAGACAGAGGCTATTGCACTTTCTAAAGAGCATGAGTTTCAGAAATATGCAAAGGAACTAATTGAAACAGAGTCCAAGACTACACATCATCTTTATCCTCTTCTCAAAGCATGCAAATATGGAAGAGAACGTGGATGTGGGCCATTTTTCTGAGAAAAGAATAAATAAATACTAGTTTCCAAACATATAATTCTATGTTGGGACCCAGTTACCTTGTTGTAGCTGTAATGCTGCTCAAGAAACAAAACCATGAGATTACGTTTGAACTATACACCAAGGAAAGGCAGAAGCCATTTTCAAGTTAAATAAATATGCTTTTCAACCTTACAGGCAGAGTTAAACTGTAAATTATTTATATTAAATATATACCATGAATCTGGACTTCAATTTGAAAAAAATTAAAGCTTGCCATATAACTGGTTTTATTCTCAAAAATCCCCAGCTTGTATTTCATGAATGTTAGTTTATTAAATTTGAGACAGGAATTAATATTATATAATTGACTGTCACTGTAACCCAGTCCAGCCAAAAGCTCACTATTTCTGTTATATTTTTAATATTCATTGTTCTAAAAATTCACTGTCCCAGGTTTTTCAGGTCTGCAATAAGAATTCTCAGGGCAAAAAGTCACATTTTTCACTAGCATACTTACAGTTAATTATTCCCCATAATAGAAAAGACCAAACCAAAACAACTACAGGGGACAAAGAAAAGAGAATATATGTGAAAGTTAGAACAGTTAGGGTGTGCAGTTTTGGTAGCAATTTGCAACTATGTCTGAAAAACAAATGTCATGCTATAAATCAGTTTGATTACATGAAAATATTAATGTGCTTTGATCCCAGCCATTAAAAGATCACCAAAGAGGCAAACAGGTCCCAATAAAGCTGTAAATAGGGCCTGCAAAATCAGCATATCAACCAGAGACAACATAGTTGGGCTGTTCTTTTAAAAAGACTTAACAGCAATTCAGTCTGTAAATAGATGTAATCTATTAAATAGATGCAATCTAAAATTGTATCAGATTCCTCAGCAGATTTACTCACCTACACCCAAGCCACAGACACGTCTCCCTCCTTAAGCTTAGGTTTCTTTGGTGAAATGTTAACATGATTTCCTTGCCTTGGAAGTTAGGGGTTCCTGTAATGACTTCCTGCACCAGTACCCCGGGCTTTGAACAGGGTATCACTCTATCCTGGTGTCCACTGGAAACAAAGTCCAAGAAAGCTGAAGCTTTGCTTTGTTGCACCCCACATCTGCCAGTCTCTGCTGGCCAGACCAGAAAATAATACAAGTCCTTTTAAAAAAATAAAAGGATGCTTGCCAATATTTCAGTTTTGAAAGTAGGTCTTTGGTGTGTCCTCAAGTTCCTTGGCCTAGATGCCGAAAGCAGCCAGGCCTTGGAGAAAGCACAGGGCTTCTAGGAAGATGTGAGGCTACCAGGGAGGCAAGGTACCTCTAGGAAGCTGAGGGCCAAACAGATCTGGCTTTACCTCCACTACATTGTAAAAACTCTACTTGTAAGGTGGGTGCTGTCCTTCCCGGGTGCAGCAGTCACCTCCTCGAGGAATCTTATCCAGGCAAGGCAAGGGGTCAATTCCTGGAAAGAGAAGGAGGCCCGACCTCCTCATCCAGTTCCCAGGGCCGCCGAGGGCTCTGGGCCCCAGCAACAGGCAGGCCTGGCGGGGCAAAGACTCTTGCGAGGCGCAGCAGCGCACGGAGCCAGGCCGAGCTGCACGGCCCCGGCAAACCAGCGGGAGCAGATCGCGGCCGGAGCAGAAGGACAGAGGCGGAGGGGCCATTTCAGCCTCTTACCAGGTACAGGCGCGCCAAGGGGAAACGAGAAGTTCAGGAACCGGCTGCGGAGGAGGGTCCGGTCTCAGGGGGGTGGCTTCCTTCCTTCCCTCCGTGTGGGACGGACCGGACGCCGCAGCTCCCCGGGGCGGAGCCGGGCGGGGCGCGGCTTCGCTCCAGCACTCACAAAGGAGCGGCCACCGCCCACTCGGGTGCCATTTCCCGCCTCAGCGCTCCCGGGCCGCCGCCTTTGAGCGGGGCGGGAGAAGGATCGATTTCCCGGGGAGCCGAGCCGTCAGTGAGATCCCTGCTTCTCCTTCGGCAGACGTTCCGTCTCCAAAGAAGCGGTGAAACAGGCCGACGATGGACCGCGATGGGCCGGACGCCATCCGCCGGGAGGCAGAGGTGGAGCGTGGCCGCTACCTGAGCCGCCGGGCCGTGGCCCAGGAGCAGCTGGCGCAGTGAGTCCGGCGGCGGGGCCCCGGGAGCGGGACGAGAGGGTTTGGGTTAAAAACCTTCCCGTGGCCAGCCCGGCCCGGGCGAGTCCGGCTGCACGGCCCGCGAAAAGGGGCAGCTCTTGGGCGTTCCGTGCCCGGGGCTGCGTGACTCACTGCTTTTGAACGAGGGTTTCAGATCATCCTCAAGTTGTGGTCAGATGGACCTTTCCTCACCCTCCATAATTCTGTTCTCCAGCTTCAGAAAAGTCTCTTGCTGTCAGAAGCTATGTCCTAACACCTCCAACAAGACTGGCTCAATTCTGGCACCCAGAGCGAGTGGCTTGTCACACTATTGTGCTTCCCTCCACCTAGAAGCCTTCACACTTCCAGCTAGCATGGGCACCATGGCCATGTCTTGCACAGTGCTGTGGCACTGCTTAGAAAACTGTTTGCTGGAAAAGGCCAAGGTTGTACAGGGAGCGGGATAACAATAAAACAGGCTAATCAAATTCAATATAACATTAGAGTCCATACGCCGGTCATGTTCACTTCTAGTATAGACATCCCTAGCACCCTCAGACTGGAACTGAGCTTTGGCCAAAGAATTTGGAGATAGCTTATAGAAACTGACTCTGGTTTTGATCTCTGCTATTTTGCTTCAAAGTATCAGGGTTTTTTACTGTTAAAGTACTCACAGCTGTCCAGAATCTGTATCTGTTCATTATTACCTTATGCTGTCTCTAGCTCATTTATTCACTTCCCTTTTCTGATTCAGAATAAAGGAACACAAGGATCAAGCTGATCTGGCCAAGCTGGAAAACAGAAGAGAAGGGGAACGAATACAGCGAAGAACCGAATCATACCAAATGGAAAATCAGAAAGATAAAGAAAAGGGACAGGAGAAAAAAGTTGAATTCCAGAGGCAGCATCATGTAAGTAGCAGGAAAGCAGACAGTTCAAAATGTGTATTTCACCTTGGCTGTGATGGTTGGATTTGGCCCACAAATAAACAGGATTGTGGGCAACAGGGTCTTTGCTGACAGCTTTAGTAGCCTGGGATCAAATGCCTACCCTGCCAATTACCCTTTCCTCTTGGAAGTTTTAATGTGGTACCTGAGCTTTGACTGGTCTACAATGGACAAAGTCTGCTAGAATCAGCAACGAGATTGTCCTTGACTTGAGAATTTGATTTAGGTTCCATGTACTTGCTCTACATCCATTTTTCTTTGTTAGGGAGAGGGAACAGCCTGAGTATGACAATATCTTTTAAACTTACTGATGACGTACATACTACACGTACTGTTTCCCTGACAATGCCTGCTTGGGCAGGGAAACTGAAGTAGAGGTACTGTGATGATTCATTGCCAAGTGAGGGAGTAAAAGGAGAGAATTCCCACTAAAATCCTACCTGCTTTTTTTCCTTCTGTACTCCTCACCCCAAATACACAAATTTTCACCCATTTCCCCCCCAACCTTATATGTGCAAGAAAAGCTATACATAATGCCAAGCTATACAAGTGCCATTTCTGAGTCATAACAAAATGCCTTATGCTTTACATTTTGATGGTTCTGCAGACTTACTGTTTGAACCCTTCAGAGTCTGCACCATATGAATGATACGCAGGATAGGAGCAGTACAGTTGGTGCCACTGGGAAGGTAGAGGAGAGGATATAAAGATACTATAAGCCTGGGGTTGCAAGCACATACTAATTTTATTTTTGTTGTGGGTTGTGATAAGTAGAGAATTAAAATTTTCTTTTATCTCTGGATTTCTATCTTCTGTAGCTTCTCCACTGATGTAAAGAACTCCTTATTACAGGCTAGGCCTGAAGTATTTGTTAGAATTTGTTTTTGGTTCATGTTTCCAAAATCTCATTCTACATGAAAATAAAAGCACTTTTCCATTTAAACAGGAATATGTAGCTGAACAGAAAACACTTAAAGCTGAAGAGAAACAAAGAGAAGACAAAGATGATGATCAAATTAAGGCTTATATTAAAGGAAAAGAAATGATGGCTGATCTGACAAGAGAAAAAAATGAAGAGTCTAGCAGGTGGGTCCAGGGATAATTTTCAGTGTTAAAATTCATACTTGCAATTTCATTTTGCGACAAACACTATTCTCAGTTGTTATATCAGCAAAATCAGAAGTTTGATGCAAGTAAGTTTTCTATAATTAGAGCTTGAAATAGTGCAGAAAAAAATGCCTACCAGTTCCAGTAGTAATTAGTGCTGTTGGGGTGGAGGTAGGATTGCTGGTGTTATTTGAATCCAGTTACCAGTTGCCTTGGGTAATCTGAACAGATGTCCTGGGATGTTACAGTAGCTCATGTTCTCCTGCAGGATGATACAGAAGCATAAGGACAAAGCTTTTGATCAATTAACTGCCCAGATGAATGAAAAAATTAAGATTGAAGACGATCGTCTTGCTAGAGGAGCTGCAGAAGTAGAAGATGAGTACCAAAAGCAAAACAAAGAGAAAGAAATGAAAAAAAAGGCTGCTGTAGAATCTATTGAAGAAAACAGAATCACTGTGGTAAGAAATGGGGGCTGTCCTTGCTCCTCTTTCTGTCATATACTTATATGTAGGAATAGTGTTTGGAAATGCCATTGTTTCCAGCAGTGTCATCTGGAGTGAGACACACATGCAGGTTCTCACCAGTTGCTTCTCATTTATCATTAAGAGTTTTAGAACTAAACCCTTAAGAAAGAAGCAAGCAGCATATGTGGTGATTCCCTCTTCAAAAAAAATTAGACTAGGAAGGCTCTGTAATTGTTTGTAATTTGTGCAAACTGCACTGCTTATTCTAGCAGAGGAGCCTGGCCCAGAACACAGTTGGTGACTCTGGTCACTACTCTAGTCTGGACTTCAGCAAGTCTGCTGACACCTTTCCTGGAGTCCCCTCTCTGTTTCCCTCTTCTGTGTTGGGCGCACATGTGCCAGGGCTGCTGAAAGCCCTGGGCTTGGACACGGGCCAGCCACAGTGACTGTGCTTATCAGAGTGCTGATACAGGGCTGCTTCTGCAGAGAGATACAACTTCCAGCTTAGCAGGCCAGCTAACTTTTGTGTGTTTTGTAAACTACAGATGAAGTTGAAAGAGGAAAAGGAGAGACAGGAGAAAGAAGAGGGTGAGAAGGATCGTAGTCAGTGGATGACAGAAAATGATAACTACTTGGAAATGGAGAAAGCCAAGAAACAAAGACAGCGTGATGCAAACATGGAAGTACAGAAATTTCAGCTCCAGCAAATGGTAAATAAGAACAACTGTATACTGTCAATCCCTTCAGAAAGAAGCACACTTCTAAACACATAGGACTAAGCCTCTTGGGCAGAAGAGAGAGAAAGGTTGCTCTGGGTGTGATGTACGTATTTTGTTTGGTTTGATTTTTACCTGTGCGCACTGCAGCTGCTGACATTGGAGAGATGACTGACTGTACCCCTGGGATCACACAATGCTTGTATGTGGAGTGAGAAGGTTACTGCTGAAAACTTGACAATGCACAATAGACGTGTTTCAGAGGTTTATGGGCCTCATCTTAGAGCAGCAGAGCAGAAATCTCTTCCATGGACATGGCCCATGTGAGTTAGGGAGGACTACTGTGAGGGCTGGTGGTAAGAGATCAGTAATGACAGATCACCTCTGTCCCGTGCTATTATAACACTTTTTTGACCATGCACTGCTGTCCTCCTGTATCTTCTGGGCAGGTCACCAAAGAGTAGCAGCTAATGCTGACGTTCACTCAGCCATTTAATGTATCCTTTCTGGAGGGATAGGGCAGGGGAGAGAAGTGGGATGGGATGATAAGTGTCAAGTATCAACTAAGGATGCCTTAGACCTTCTGTAAGCTTTTACCCTCTCTGTTTTACAGGATAGTGACATTGAGAACAAAATACTAAGCTTTGTTATTCCCTTTTCTTCACCAGGCTGAAAAGCAGGCAAGAAAAGAGCAGGAAAAGCAAGCAGACTTGGACTATGATTCTCAGAGAGAGGCTACTTTTCATCAGGATCAAGCATTTCGGAGATAAAGACAGTGAGTAACAGAATCAGTGCCATTACTGGATGTAACTTCTGTTCTCTCCAAACATTCCAGGAAGGATCAAGATGTGGCCTTCCTAATTAGCACAACTGCAATAATGGTGGAGTGGATAATCTGCAGTATTAATAACAATAAAACCTGGGGGGTGGGTGAAGATGGTTGATGCAATGCCTTCCTGCCTCATGTACATGAACCTCCAGCTTGCTCAGGACTGAGAAAACACCTGGCATTTTGCCACAACTTTTAGAGCCTGCTTTGGCTCTCTAAGCTCTGCCTAAGGGCAAAGCCAAGTACTCTCCTCAGGGCTAGCACAGATTGTTACTGGTCAGTCCTTCTGTGATCTGGGCTGCTGCACTCTCTTTGGATAGAAGAACAGGGCTGGGTGGAGCTGACTGACTCCACCCATGTCAGTTAGCATGGCCCATAATTCTGTAATTTGAGCCAAAGTACAGTAAGTAGGAACAATGAAGACTTGTTTCAAAACCTCACTTCTGACCTAAAGTTAAAGACTAACATTGCTGCACTATCAACTAAAAGTCACACAGAAGTCTCTCCAATTATCTTAGAATAATTAATTTTGGAAATTACGTATTACAAAAAGAGACATGGTAATTAACTTGTGAAATTGTCCCTCAATACTTTTTTCCTTAGTTCACTAATGAAAAATTTATTTTCCTTCTCTCTGAGCCAATGTTCATTTTATTACATCAAGCTTTTTTCCAGCCAGAAAGAATGGAAACTTCTGTAAAAGCCTTTTGATGGCAGAAGCTGGAGCCTTAAAAAGTACGGACTACAGCAGGAGTGGTGCTGAAACCTGCAGAGCTCAATAATGCTCCAAATGCATCCCTAAGTGCAAAGTTGCACATGCTCACTGCTATACTATTGGTGAGTTAAATGGGGTTTTGGTCTACCTCCACAGCAGCAAGAAACAAGGTGGATTGCAGCCTCATTTCCTACTCAGCTTCCAGAAATGTCCTGTTCTGCAGATTATGTATGTCTGCATTTGAAGTCTACAGCCTACTTCCATCGGGCTTAATGCTCCTTTTACTTTAAACATCTACAGAAAACCCATCAAATTCCAGTACCAGAAAACAACTCTTTATTTCAGTACACCTAGAATAAAGTAGGAATCCCGTGTAAATTTAAAGCATATTGGCTAAATACAGATTTATTTACCAAAATTCAGCATGAAAATTCCAGCAGCAATCATGATCTCAATTTATTCTGTTGACTCTGACATACACATGCTTTGTATGCTTGTTTTCAATAACTAGTTCTAGTTAGTAATTATCTATAAAATCTCTATAAAGCATAGTATGATGATAGTAGATCAGAATGGCCAGAGGTAGTGGAATGTTGCTGGTAAAAGTCCTGTGTAAGGCAGGAGGCTGGTCTAGCTGTTCACCAGAGTTCTTTTCAGCTGTCATTTAAAGATGGTAACAAAAATATAGGGAGATGAACTGCAATTGATGAAAAAGGAAACTGTTGACCTGGAAGAATCTACTCATTGAGAGGTACCTCTCATTTAATGCCTAGGGCCAGTCTTGTGTTAGTTATTAGCTGGAGTTACCATTCCTGAAGGTATTTAGATGTGTAGATGGTGTTCAGGGATACGGATGAGCTAGTGTTGGGACTTCAGTACTGGCTTAACAGCTGGACTTGATCTTAAAAGTCTCTTCCAATCTAAATGATTCTAATCAAGTTTTAATTAATAGCTAGCAAATCAGAATTTGAGAAATAATTTGAGAAATAATTTGACTAGTAAACTTTAATTATTGGTTATGCTCAAAAGAGCATCCTCTCAGATATTGTTCTGCCTCAGCACATTGCAGCAGATGAGAGTCATAATAGGTATTAGACTTACTTGAAGACCAAGACCTTTGAAAGGCAAGGCAATCCTCAGAGGGACTGAAACAAGAGACCTAAAATCAAACTGCATTTTTTTCCACACCTGTGATCCAACTCTGGAAGTAGAACAGCAACTTCAGTTTGAACATGTCGGCCTCCAGTGTCTAACATGGTACTCTCCCAACAATATTGCAACTCATATCTGTGTGGTGGTACACATGCAAGAGGGTACTGTTTTCATGGATCTAATACAACTCCTACCTAGGAAATGCAAGAGAACAGCACTCTAAAATGCCTTATATTCTAAGGGAATTTGAATTAATTAACTGCAGCTCTTTACTGTTAGGTAGTGTTCCAGGATGGAGTTACTAGATGTGTGCAAGTTCTTTTAGCATGACAGTCTTTGCTACCAGTTAGCTCTGAGGAAGTTTGAAGAGGATACATACCTGGAAACCAATTGCCCATGAACAGAAGAGATGGCACCATGGGACTATTAAGGATGAACATTTCACATCCCAATACAGACTTGCTCTATACTTCTGAAAAAGTAAAAAACAATCTTTTCAAGGCTTCCTGATCATGCTAGGTCAAATAATTTACTCTGTTATTTCAAGTGTCTTTTATTAACTTAGGCCTTCCTGTTATCTCTTGAATGGAAGAGTGCTGTACCTAGTCCGTAATCCCTGTCCTTGTTCGGGCAGTGCATCCTTGTTTCTGATAGTGATATTCCTTCCTGTTCTGGTAATGCATTTGAGAGACAGAAAATTCACTACCTCTAGCATGCAAAAATCCCCATAATCAGTGAAGGGGGGAGGTGAAGGTAAGAGATTAGAGAAGACCATATGAGATGTCTTCTTTGGAATTATCTTAATTTCTTTCTGTTTAGAATAAATTGTGGTATAGGCTTTGTTAAGCTCGTAATGTGTGAAGTCACTACTGCATTGCCACCACTTTAACCTAAGCTTTTTTTTTGGTATATCATGGCTTTGATATTACTAGATATTTACGTGAATACATGAATGATTCAAATCTGTCCTCTGATCTGGTAAATCAGTAAGTAGTCTTAAAGCAGAGCTGTTTGTAGCTTGTTGACACTGTCTTGAATGAACCAGCACAGCACTTTGTTTTTCTGTGGATTGCCTCAGCTCCAATACATTATCCAGAGAAATTAACAATTCTGTTGGGTACTGAAGGGCTTGAACATCAGCACTGCAGGTCCAGGACAATGCAACACTGCATCTCTGTTAACACAGTAATTACACCTCTCCCTCCTCCCAATGAGTACCATCTGCTCTGACTCCTTTTCTGTGTAAAAGGAAAATAAGCAAAGGTTAGAAAGAAAAAGCAGCATGTACTGAAAAGAATTGTGTGTTACTGAGCAGACAAGAAAAATCCAACTGGCACAGTGGACAAGGGCAAAGTTTGGAACTATCTTTGGTAAACTTGTAAGTAGTTCTGCATTTGTTTCAGCTACAGTGCATCAGTGCATATACAATTAATAGAAGCAACTAATTATATACTTAAACTGTTTCTTTTTTCTTTAAGAAATACATTTGACCACTACAGAAGTATCTACAAAGGAGTAAGCTAGCCACTCCTTCCTTCCAAGTTCAGTGTGCCTGCAAAACCAAACCGTGCCCAACAGCAGAAGCTAACTGTGGACCAATTTACAAGACATGCTATTTGCTAGAACCTGCCTATAACTCAAGCTCAAGAAACAAGTGCCACAGCTTGCAACTGTACTGTAACTAGTCTGATTTTATTATGGAATAAAGCAGTAGATTCTTTTCAGAAAGTCAAGAGGTAACAACCAAAGGTAAACTGTTAGTTCATCTGTACTGTACTTGAATATTGCTGTGCCTCCAGGCTTAATTCAAAGCTTTTGTTTTGACTTGAAAAAAAAAAATCTTACAAAGCAAATAAAATTTAGTACATTTGTCTGTAAAAATAAAATCTGCATTAACCATACCTTTTATTTGTGAAAGTTTTCTACTTACCTTTACTTTGGAGAATGCAATAGAAGGTAGAAATAGTGTCTTGAGAAGTTGTGGCATTGGCTGAGTCTTTTAATCCTTTATGGGAGACGTCTGCAGCAAGACTGTACCTAGAACTCCAGCTAATCTAACTACAGGAAGTGGGAAAAATATTTTGCTGTCGTCTCCTAAGCACTCTGCTGCCAACCAGCCAGGCTGTGATACTGCTGTAGGTGACTTTTTGGAAGTTTTCTTTCACTCAGTTCTAAACTGACTGTAAGCTGTGTTACCACTCCATTTACATTCATATTTAACAGATAGTTCTTCTCTAATTAGTGAAAACTATTCTGCTTCACATTCAGATACACACACACTTGTATTTTTTCAAGTAAAAAACCACAGTTGGCAAAAAGAAGAGTTTGCAATTAAGACACTAGGTCATCTTCATTACATGGCTGCATTTTTATGTTACAACATAGACATAATAGATTGTCATTTGCCATTCTGTCATAGAAATTCTTAATTGCACCTACTATTTGACATTATCATCTAATGTAATATGGAATAAAAATCTAACTTCACATCTACAGTAAAAATTTATCGATCTTGGTTTAATTGAGGAGGTCATATCTTGACATCAAATAACTCTGCCTTGTAAATCTGTACTCATATCAGGACTTCAGAACGCTGGAGGTTGGCCAAGCACATCTAGCCTTAGATGAGCTCACCTGATCAGAGCATGGTGCTAATAACGCTGAGCTCATGGGTTTGATCCCTGTGTGGCCAACTCATGTAAGAGCTGACCTGATGATTCTTGTAGGACCCTTCCAACTTGGAATAGTCTGTGAATTTACAAGCACAGGTTGCACAATATGACTTAGAAATTATTATTTCTCTAAATGCAGAAGATGCTAACACTGCAAGAAGCTCTTGTGGCAGACATGGAATACACTAACAAATAAATAAAAAAACCATTTATTTCTGAGAAGTACTTTAGTACACAAGTTGTACATTTCAAATCAAGAACTCATTCTCCCAGCTTACAACTGAATAATCTTCCCTGTTACAAATTATAAATTTCAAAATGTCCAAAAGACTAAGATGAATTACAAAATGCTCTGATAAATGCTACATGCACAATACTGCCAGTATAATTAATAATTCTTTTAGCTGAAGGAACCCAGTTATCAACTAGTTCCTCTCACCAATGTTCATAATTTAATATGCCTAAATTATTTTCAATCCTTTTAACCACTCTTAAATAGCAGCTATGGCTAAAGCCACAGACTACCTTTTATAATGGGGATATGTAGCCATGTCTAATTTCCTACCAAAATTAGCAAGTTTCCTTAAGTGCTTTACATATTGCAAAATTTAAATTGAAACTCAGGGTGCTGCATTGTAGTGCATTAACTACTACATGCATTAATTCAATTCATTTAGTCTTTTTAATGTCTTAGAATTTCCATGAATACAAATATAAATTTAAAACCAATCATATGCATATTCAGCAGTTCAAGATTTTTCCTCTGAACTTATGCACATTAAGTGCCCTATTAGTTTTATTTGAACAATGACTTTATAATTAAGGAAAGATACTAATTTACTAAAAATATACCTTTACCTTTATGTAGTTTTACTATCCAAACCCATAAATTTTTTAATATTTTATTACTGCTATTTCTTTTGTGAAATTTCATACTAGAACTAGAAAACTTATTTTCATATGATACTTAAAAAAACCCCGAACAGTTGGACATTACTTTTGGCCTTTACACAACAAAGTTTTGTTGAAACAGTGTTCCTAATGACATAAATTGTTCAAGGGTGAGAAGTAAGAATTAAACTAGAGATACATAAACCAAAATGGAAAGCTGAAGTTTTATGCTAGGTAACTGCAGAACTGTACTAAATTAAAATTCTGCAAAATGCAGTTCACAGACTTTTCGATGTGCATTTTCTTTAATAATTTAGTTAAATACTGCATTAGGAAAATCATTATTTTCAGCAAAAGGAAGGTACATAACAGTTGTTTACATTTCCATTACACTGACTCTAGAAGTGTGGCTGACCACGCCCTCCCCTGCAAAAAACCACCCCTTCAAAACACCAAAATTAACAACCCCCCAAAAAGAATACTTTAATGGCTGCTGCTTTTATAAAAGAGTAGTATGAATATCTTTAGATTTTCTATTACAAGGGAAGTCCTAAAAGCAGTATACATTTTTGCTTATCAGAAAAGCAATGAGTCTGCCCCTAGAGGTGTTTCCAAAAATACTTTATTTGCAGTTCAACAGTTCCAGAAAAGGCAGTTAAAGGACTGCTTCTCTTTTTTACATTAACCTAAAATCCATTTGCCAGGCTGACACTATTACAAATCAGACATTATTGGGGATCACTGCAAATTCTTCAAATGCATCTGACAAAAAACACTGCAAGAAAAGCCTGTAGTCTGGGATTTCAAGTACAAAGTGCAAAGTTTCAGGCTAAAATTCTAACAATCAAATAGAACAAAGCATTAAAATGTAACCATTGCCTTTTTTCTTTCTTAAAACAACCAACTGAAACAAACAAAACAACTTAAACACTATGGCTGTGTTAAAGAATTAACAAACAACACATTTTTTACAGGTAATAGTGTCTATATAACTGTACATTCTATCTACCCACCCTCAGCAAGAATTTCTGCTTCTGAGTTGATGGCAGTACCCAGAGAATCCAGCATAAAATATTAATCTCTTTCTAACACAGTTTAGAAAGCCACTGTCAATTATAAATTCAGCATTCCAGGTATCTATATGTTGCACAGTAATAGTAAAATCTCAGCATCTATTGTCGATACAACAGAGAATGCATGTCTAACCTTTGGAAGTTATTTCAAGCCTGCATGGACACTTAAACATACATTTACAAAGTTAGTCCAGTAATCCCTGCCCTCATTTTACATTGTGCCTTGGAGTTCATTAGTTCCCTGGAATAAGGTCAGTTCTGGGGTACCAGCAGAAAAAGCTGTACTCTACTACTTACTTCCCGCATTCAGAAGGAAAGATCACAAGCAGTTTTTGCTGCCTCTGGAATACTTAAATTCTTCCAAATCAGTCCTCTAAGCCAAAAGCCCATGAATGACCTGACACAAACGTCAAAGACAGCACTGAACTATACTCTGCCTACAGCACAAGGTGGCTACTGTGAGGCTGAGAACAGGAAAGCACTGTCATTGAGGGAATAAACAGTGCCAGGACTGCAAGAGCAACGGTCAGTGCCTCCTCAGAATGCAGCAAGAAATGACTAGTGCCTGGGGACATCTTGCTGTCCTGGGGATTGTACCTTAGTCCCACCAAGTTCTTAACCAACTTTATCAATTTCCAGTTTGATAAAGAAAAGCACAAATCTGGCAAACCCTCCCTTGTACAAAGCTGCAGTTGTGTTTCTGTTTAAACAAAGTGCTCTGCACTAAACCAATTTACCAAATACAATACAGGCAATTGCATCCCACCACCTGCAATTTAGTGTAGCCAGCTTTTAAACAAAACCAAAGTACATTAAAAACAAGAAAATGGGCTTTGTGCCACCAACTCAGATGATTTTTTAATGTGCTATGAAAGAATTAAAGTCCATTTCACTTGTGCGAATATTTTTCTGAACTGTAACAAAGTCCATACAAAAGGGTATGCAAGTGCATCTTTTAAAATAAATAATTACAACTGCAAACTACAATTGGATTTAATCTCCATTTTGAGATTTTAAATTAAACACAATTAAAAAAAAAATTCTATGGATTGCTGTATTGCTGACTGCCTGTATTTTCCCCCCTTCTTCTACAGCAGAGTCAGTGTAGTTGTGGATTGTTTTGTTCACATACTTATACAAGCTTCAGTGACATTGGCAAAAATAATCTCAGTAGTGCAAATAAACTTCTTCAACAATAACTTGCTCGTGTGTCAGCTCTATTAAAAATAATGAAAACAAGATTGCAAACAGTTTTTAAATGAGACTCTGAAGCATGTGGCATGCATAGCACAGTAAAAATGCACGGTTAAGCTGCCACACAAAATTTTCTGTAGCCTAACTTCCTACCTTTACTCTTACTACAGTCCCCCACAATAGGACTACAGCTTCTCCAAAGTCCTACAAAGTTCAGACAGAAGAGATCCATTATAAAGGCCTTTGGTTCACTCCTCTGAGTTCTCCTAAGTAACAGCTGTGTCCTCCACCCACATGTGGACCATGAACATTTTTAAACATTCTGCATAAAATGACCACTGAAATGCAAAATTCATAGGAGACATTTCTAAAACACAGTGAAAAAGGAAAAATGCACTTGACAGCCAAAGCAGCTCCACTTACTATTCTGCTAAAAAGTCACTCTATATACTTGCAGTTTTCTTCCTTTAAAAATGTTGTTCACAAATCTTAGGTTTTCTTTTGCTTTCAATACACCACTATTTTTCTTTAGAATAACAACTGTCTGGATCACAATTTCAAGCAAGTTTTGGCATTTCTCCTAACCTGCTGTAAACAAACACTGATCACAAAGTGCGTTATAAAGTAAATACGTTGACAAACTCATAACAAAGACAGTAAAAGCAAGTTGTGTCATCCAGTGAAAGATTTGGCAAAAATTTCAACTATTACAATATTGTTTTGCTTTGACACAGCTTAATATTAATGCTTGTCACTTCCCTTCAGGATTTTCAAGATTTGCCAGTCTTAGATGTGAATAGTTTCACAGACTGGAAGGAGCATCAGGGTTTGTTCCAAACCTATCCTTTTGGACCTCTGCACTGAGTTACCACATATCAGTTGCTCATTGGGGACTGCAAATATTGGGGCACTGCTGCAGCAACACAAGGCAAACTCCTCTTCCACGTGAAGGTGTGGTGGTGAAACACAAACTGGGGTGGGACCTAGAGGCAGGAGAGGAAAGCAGAAAAGGGAGGGAGTTGGTTTAAGGGACACACACAGAGTAGAGAATGAGAAGGAATTCACAGTAGAGTCTTGAGAATGAGGAGAAACAAGGATAAAAGCAAATTTCAGTTGAAAAAAATTAAGAGCATGCCTTAAAGCATGACTTGAAACTCTAAAAACTAGTACTGGAGAACTGCAAGAGTTTTCTCATGGACTTGTTAAGAAAAAAAAGTTGAAAGGATTTCCTGGTTCCTTATCCGACCCCATTGTAAATTCTGGTAATCTGTTTCATCTCTGTGCATCCACTAACTAGGCAACTGAGGCAGGGTTGTCTGAAGCATCCATTTCTGCAGTAGACAACATGAAAGCATGGAATGGAAAGAGGTTACAGGGGAAAAATGTTATGCTGATGAGCACTTAGAAATTTTCTTAGGACAAGGAAATGACTCCTAAACACAGATGACTGCCTCACAACATGAATGAATTCTACTGTCGGCAGTGACAGAAGAACAAACAACCAAGATTTACTTAAATTAATTCACTTTGTGATTACAATAAAAGCTAACATAATTTACCTCTATAAATAAATTTTCCTAGGATTTATACCTACTGAAAAACAGATGTAGCATGACTGGAGTAATGGACACCTTGCAATATTCTCCTAGCTTTAAGATGACATGAAGTTTATCTGCAGCTTTCTTCTTCATATATGGAACAAGCCTCTTCACAGGCAGACATTGCTTGCATTGAACTATGTTCATCAGGTAAAAAATAAAAGTGGCATGGAAGTTACCTTTCTAGCTGACAACACACAAGGATACATAATCCAATGAAATATTTAAAACACAGCACACTGTATTACACATGTAATTTGTTTTTCATTTCAAGTTTATTAAAACTTTAGCAGTACAAATGATCCAGGTTTTAGATTATCAAAAGACCAAACTGAAGTCCACATCTTTAAAAAAGGCGTTCCCCAAAATGTCTCTAAAACTTTGAGACAATGGAAACATTAAGTCCACAAACTCATCCATGCCTGTCATCATCTGTTCCAGGACTTGTTTCACGATCAGACTTTTTATCCTTACTAGGGGCATGATCTCTTTCCTGACTCTTTGATTTTTGGTTTATTTCTTTTTCTGCTGAGGATCTGGTCTTTTCCTTTTCTTTACTGCTGCGTGAGTATGATTTTTTTGATTCTCCCTCTTTGCTACTTGGTCTCTTTTTTGAATCTGGACTTCTATCCCGATCTCTACTAGACTTCTTATCTCTGCCAGATTCAGGACTACTACTGTCACGGCTTTTTGAACGCCTCTTCCTTTGGCTTTCACTATCATTCCTCTTATATGAGCTTCTACTCTCCCTATTTGAATACCGCTCTCTGTTTCTGCTTTGACTTTCATCCCTCTCTGAACTTGATTCTCTCCTCCTCCTATTTTCTCTTCCTCTGTATTTATCTGGTGTACCTCTCCTTTCTCTGCTTCTTGATCTTCCTCTCCTTCTTGTTTCTCTATCCCTATTCCTTGAATAGTCCTTACTCCTACTACGATCCCTGTCCCTGCTTCTTGATCTTCCTCTCCTACCCCTGTCTCTGCTTTTGCTTCGATCCCTTGTTCTGCTGCTGGAGCTGTGTTTTCCTCTAGCATGCTCACGCTCTTTGCTTCTTGACTTGCGTTTCTCCCTGTCTTTGCTCTTCCTATGCTCTTGTTCATTACTTCTTGAGCCCGCTCTTTTACTTCTCTCCTTGCTCCTACTTCTTTCTTTCTCTCTCCCTCTGGAATCATAGCGCTTTTCTTTTTCTCTACCTTTCTCATGGTCTCTCTCTTTGCTTCTTGATCTTAGTCTCTTTTCATCATGTCTGCTGTGCCTGGACTCTCTTTCTTTACTTTTTGATTTCTCTCTGCTTTTACTATGGCTTCTAGATTTAGCTCTCTTCTTGGTTTTGCTTTTGTTATGCTTGTCATCTTTTTCTGAATTTCTTCTTGTCTCCCTGTCTTTACTGCTGGATTTGTGATCTTTTTTCTTCTCTTTTTCCCCTCTTCGGCTTGGACTTTCAGAAACTTGCCTGTGGTCTGATATTCTTCTCTCTCTTCCTCTTCCTGGGCTCTTTTGATTATCTTTCTTGGTTTCATTTATTTCACTCCTTGGAGAGAAAAATGTACAATTTTTAAAAAGTTTTCATTTCCCTCCACTCTGAAAAATTAAACCAGAAGTGAGACAGCTTCACAACTAAAACTTCACATCAGATTATTTGTATTAATTTTCATGACTATGTATTTGCAGTAGCACACTTAAACTGAGACAAAACTAAATAATTGGATAACCAAGTCAGCACCTCGGCTTCTTGGAAGCAGTTGTAATTCAAAATCTAAGATAATAGGTATTACTTTTAAATAAACAAACCAAAAGTAAATAAGAATTAAAAATTAAAAAAAATAAATCAATATGTATGCGCATGTTACAGAAATAAATAATCTTACTTGTCTCCTTTTATCCATCTTTCTCCACTAGACACTCTCATTCTTTGAGCTCTTTGCATTTCTTGCCTCCAATGTGGAGGAGTTTCACTGCGCCGGAATCGATCTCTTGACCTGGATCTGGAAGGTGTCCGGTAACGCTTGGAGGAAAAAAAATAAAAAATTATGGCTTAGTTTGAGTTTCACATGCTGTGATACCTGAGCAAGATTTTCACCTCTGGTAGTTGGTTCTACATAGCACCTAACATGACGCTTCACATGTATATACAAAGTTTCCACCAACAAGTTACTAACTTACTGAAAATGTATCTGACAGTCAACTAAACAGGGAATACAAAGTGTCTGATCAAACAACTGATTTTAAGGTAAGGTCTACGTCAGGATTTTTGTAGTCTCATGAGAGGTTTTCTGCTACTATTAATTTTCACAAATGCTAATGCTGTTTGCTAACAATGAAGATTCTTATCTTTGACAGGCAATACAAAAACAATACTTCAGAATCCTTGCTAAAGACTTTATTAAAAATTTGAGGGATAGAGACTTCAGTTATTAAAAACATTTGCTACATGCAGCACATTGCATAAGGTTTCACAATATTAAACAAGCCAATTTGACAGCTCCCTCCACCGTCAAAAAGGAAAGAAGTCTTCCCCACAGCCTTAGCACTGATGTTCTACTGGTTCTGTGTTCACTAGAACCCTTTTTGAGCTAGTTCCATTCACCAATTTAAATATTACCATATAATATAAAATTTAATTTACATAAATATTAATTAAATTAAACAATAATTATATTTAAATTATTTATTTAAATAAATAATAATTAAATTAAACATCTTTATGTTTTTTTTCGCACCCCCTTCCTCAAACAGACACAGTATGTAAACAGGTAATTTAATTTTCTTTTCTGTCCTCCTTCAAGTCTCAAATCAATTATGATGCAATTTATTTTTTTTTTAAATCAACTATCCCAATGAATATGATTAGTAACACCAGCAGGTGAGACAGTACTGCCACCTTGCTTATTTGAAGAACAGATTACAAATATTTACCCTTGGTCCTCTTCCTTTTATTTTTCTTCCAGATCTGGTGACTAACAGCCTTCTCTGGTATGTTGACTGTGAATTTGATAGATTACTAAAAATAATTAAAAAATAAAATTAATTAAAAATATTTATATTGTTTGTACAATTAAAAAGTAAGGAAAATCAATATTAAAACCTCTTCAGCAACTAAAAGAAAACCCACAATTTTATTTTACAGCATATAGTAACATCTACACAGCAAAAATTCAATTTGTGGCCACAGTAATTTTACAAGATTTCCAGGTTTTTTAAATTTTTGAAAAAAGAATAAATTATAGACTCAGATGGGACATTTCCAATGCATTCTAAATGAAATTGTGCCAGTCATTATACATTCTTAATTCACTAAAACCATTTTCAAAGATTAAGCCTTTGTTCTAGGACAAAGACAGCAGTTTCCAATAAAGGGAGAAATCTATTTTTCATCCAGCAGTGCTTACAACATGGAACTGTTCAATATGGAAAAGATTCACATTAGAGCTCTAAAAGAGTAATGTGACCATACCATTGCCAGCACATAGTCAGATTTAAACCAGATATACTACCTCTCTCTTTCCTTCTCTCTGCTTTTTCTCTCTTTTTCTTTCTCATCTACTTTAGGAGGACTTTTCCTCATCAGGAACCGGTTTTCAGGTACAGGAGGAATTTCTTCAGGACGGACAGTAGATAATGGCTGTGCTTCGGTATTTTCATCTTCACTTTCACTGGAGGAGCTTTATTTTTGAATAGGAAATATGCATAATGAATTATTTGCATGAAGAAAGATCTTTCAATCTATTTAAATAATTAAGAAATTCTCTTAATTCCATAAATGATGATACCACAAGAATCTCAGAAAATAGAGCTATTTCAGAAACAACTTTTTTTTTCCCCATGATACCTTTGCTCCAAAGTATACAACTGCAGCAGATTTCTGACCAATGCTTTTTCTCTACTAATTCCAATGGTGCAACACTTTACTCTCTTTACATATACATACTCTCTATTTAGATACACCTTTTTTTCCTTTATTTTCTTTTAAAAACACTATCAGGAGACTAAAAATTCAGATTTTACACTAGCATATATAACTGTCTATACACTACAGTAATTCCAAGCAATTTAAAAACTGCTGTGAAACAGGCCTAGGTGCATAGAAACAGCAGCACTGCCCTAAGTGAACATTTCTTAAATTTCACTGCTGTCTTAGAAAAATGTGACTTGCACTGATACAACTTTTATCTCACACCGAACGATAACAAAACTATTAGATTCAAAATAACGTTCTCAGAAGCAACACTTCTCAGTTTTAATATCTTTCAGTGAAACTGCAAGAGTTTTGGCATATCAGACTAAAAAAAATTAAGTAATTTATTAATTTTATGTTTAATTTTAATTAACACTATATTCCTGCATACTTTATGTTTGTAAGTTCCACTGCATATGGTTCAAATTGAATTGTACAGAAGCAAATTTACGGCAACAAACTATCCCTACTCATTTCAAACCTACCACTCCTTCAACTTTTGAAGCCAACTGAAGTCTTAGCCCATTCCTTTCCAAGCTGCAGTACATAGGCCCATGTATAAGACCCCTCACAATCATATCAGAAAATTTCTTCTTGTGTATGGAAACCAACTATCTCCCAGACTGCAAAACCTGCATTGCAAGTTTACAGAAAAGTAGTCTGTAGTTTTAAGACAAGAGAATGGCACTATATGGTGTACCTGTAACAAATCTCAAAACTGACCTTTTCTTGCTTTTCTTTCTCTTTTTCTTTTCTTTCTTATGTTTCTTGGAATTTCTTTTGTGTTTCTTTTTTCGTTTTTTAGATTTCTCTTCTGAAGCACTCTCAGAATCCGATGACGAATCAGAAGATGATTCTGAATCGCTTGAACTTTCCGAGTCATTGGATGACGAAGATGACTTGTGTCTTTTCTTTTCTTCTTTCTTGGCTTTAGATCAGAATAGCAAAGACACATTTTAATATCAAACACCTCTAAACTTATCTCAGAAAAATCACCCCATCTAGTATCTCTCTCAGATTCTTATAATTGTGTCATGAGATTACTTCATCAAAATACTTAAGAACAAATTGACATTGGGAAATTGTTTCTCCATAGTACAGTAAAGGATATGTCTAGAAAAACAAATAATTTTCATGATTTGGCTTTATGAAACTTTAATAATTTTCATGATTTGGCTTTATGAAACTTTAAGTCTAAAATTTATACTTGCTAGCACTTGCAGAACCATGTAAATTTTCTGACGATGTTTTATACAACATAAGCTACATACAAAGAATTCTTTAAAACTTGTTTACAGCATGGTCATAAAAAAAAATTCTTTAGGTTCAGATTTCACCTGACTTCATCAAATCACTAACAAGAGAAATTCTGAAACAGAAAACAAGAGGCACAGATTAAACCAAGTACTCACTGAATTTAGCTCTCTATTCTAATTTGTCAGGTCTTAAATTCAGAGAGCAGTGATACAAAGGGTAGTAAAAGGTTTCCTCTTCTAATTGAACAGGCTGAGATAACACCTCTGGGTGACAACAAGCTAGCTGGAGCTTAATCCACAGAACTGCATTAGAGACCTGGCAGGCATCCCAACAGAAACAATCTTGGCCTCTTTTATGGTCATACACTTTATGGATACCTTTTTTCACATTACATTATTAACAAATCACCACAGTGGTAGAGTGGATGAAATTCAATCCTACTGCACTAAATCCCATTCATTTTTCAGCTTAGCATCACAGACACAAGTCACAGCTGTGTGACAACTGAGATGAACTCAGTTGGTCAGAGCACGGTGTTAACACCAATGTTTGACCCTGCTATGGGCCATTCACTTAAGAGCTGGACTTGATGATTCTTGTGGGCCCCTTCCATCTTGGAATACACTGTAATTCTGTGATTTACACATCCTGTTTTCTAGGTGTTTATTCACAGGCTTCACTTGATACAACTAACAAAAGCCAGACAACCATCTGAAAAACTTCTGTCCTTCACAGAGTATACTGATCTTCCAGTCAATTCCAGGCAGAGCATGAACTAGCAAGTACTCTTACCAGTTCAGGGCAGCCTGCTGACTGGAATCAGCTTGTTCTCATCAGAAGTTTTTAGGGCTTCTTGCAAAATGCTTCCAAAAGACATCTCTCTTTATATTTCTGATTTTTCTTGTATGCCCAGACCAAGATAACTGCTCTTTGTTCTCAAACTTTTGCTCAACATCCTTATTTTAGCACTATATTTAATAAAAGGTCTCTGTAACATTTTGTATCAGTTTTAGATTGTCAATATATATATATGTATTTACAGAATGTAACAAGCACATACTTAAAAGAGAAAACCAAACATTTTACTAATTCATTTCAATCAAAGGAACCAGCTGTAGGCCAGGTGGCAATGAAAAAAACCCCAAGAATCTCACCTCACCTCTAAATACTAAGAACACAAAAAAAGTATTAAAAATGTTAAATGCTTCTGATCTATTACACCCTCAGTTTTGGTCCATTCAAAGGTCAACAAATCCTCATATGACGCCACAGTGTTCCCTACATGCTTTCATAATTATTTAATTATTAAATGCAGTTATTTCTTGTCTTTTCTTCCTCCTGCATATGTTTCAAGTGTGTCAAAATGTGACAGTTTTATCTGCATTCTTGTTACAAGTTCAGGTATATTAAAGTTACTATTTTTACATAAGTAAGTAATAGACGGAACTGGAAGCTAGTGAGCTACTACCTCAACAAATGTGATTCTTAACGTGGGGCAAGCCATCAAGGGGAGATGTATTTGAGAAATCCTTCAGTAGACAGGGAGTGAAATTACATGGGGAAAAAACCCCAAACAACAAACAAAACTAAAAAGCCCAGAACTAGTTACACAGCAAAGACAGAGTATCTGGCAAGAGGGTTTGGATATACTTTCTGGTGACATCTAACTCCCTCTGTCCAGCAGCAAATGCTGTTTTGAGTACTGAACCAACCTGGTACTGTCCAACTACAGATTACAACACATGAGACCAATCCTGGAACATGAAGGTCATCAAGAAACAGACTTCTATGTACAGTCCAAATGTTTCAGCTCATTACCCTCAGGATCAGTTTTCAATTCATGACCACATCTGAAACAGATACATCACTTCCTACTCCATTCACCGTGACCTGCAGTATTTGCTGGACTTTGTGATCTACCTGATCATGCTGCACGACACAGACAAGTACTCTTTGCATCTCAGCTGGTTAGGGACTGTAATAAGTCTTACATCAGCCCCATGGCTTGAAATTAGGAAGTGACCTGACCAGAAAATAGTTGGGCTCAGGCATGAAAATAAGAACAAATACCATTTTGTAATTCACAGCAGTGACAAGCAAATAGTTACTTTATAGCAAATCAAATAACCTTATAAATTATGAATGCAGCTGTAGTCTACCTTAATTGCAGAAAGCACACTTTTCCAAGCAGTGATTCTACAGGGAGAGATATGTGACATCAATGAAGTCATGAATCAAGTCTAGCACTGCTTTGTGCAGAATGCCCTAGAAACTCACTTTTCATAAGAAATCTTCACTAGAGGCTCTCATTAAAAACTGCCCACTGCACAAAGCCATTTCGTTTTTTTGGTTTTGAATCAGAATGTCAATGTTTTACAGTCTTGATATGTGTCCCATATGACTTTGGTTCAGCAAAGGTATAGGACCTCCAACAGTGCAGCAAGCTTGTTGACTAGAACCTCTTCTACAAAACTGGTACCAAACTCCCACCTGTCCTTAAGAAAATTAACATATGGTTTTTGTTCCAGATTTTCTTGTGAACTGTATTAGCTTAGCTAGGCTGTAATAATCTTTCTAAACACTGTGTTAATACTTTGCTTTCTTTTTTTTTCTCTCCAGATCTTAGGATTTTCCCTAGAACTTTAAGATCTTCTAAAAATTATACCACTTGGCCAGAGAAATTCTTCTTTTATAATTTTTTTAAATCTTCTCATTTTCACTTATTCCTCCAACTTTAAGGAACTAAAAAAAAGAAAAACAAAGGAAAATATGACAAACATTCCACTTTGCTAGGTGATCATCCTCTCAAATCCCACATTAAAAGCTTATCTAGGCCTCTAAAATATTGCAATAGTGATCACTGTATCACTCAATTTATAGCATCCAGTAACATAGCTCGATCATCATCCACTCATCTCTAAATTAATAAAATTCCTCTACATAAGGAGACAATTTGTATAGTTGATACAGCACTTCATCTGGCTATTTACCATGATGCCCAAAAATCAGATCACCTTTCCTCAACTTTAACCTGTGACAAAACATTCATACCAAGCACCTTTCTTTTATTGTGATTCCTTCTGCCAGTGCCATCTTCGCACTTTAGCCATCTTACCTGCTAAACCCAGGTATCAGTTCTATCTTCATTCCATGAAGACCTAATCCCTTTCTTTGTGCTGCCTACCACACAAACTCATATGATAAATATTTAAGGCTCTCTTGATATCCTAATGTACCCTCCCACAGAAATTCATCACTGTAGGTCCCTCACAGACAACCTCCTTATTCCTTTGTCTTAAAATCAAGTTCTTAAAAGTAACCTTCCCTGATAATTGCCTCATAATTCACAGAATCTGTTCCCTTTTGCCTCCCTATGGGAGTGTACTGTACCACAAACAGTTCCACTTGCATCTTGATCATCTTGCATGACACTGACTGCATCCCAGAAACTGCTCCTCCTATATGGATTCCCCTCCCAGTAACTGACAAGTCCAAGGGCCTCTCCTGCTCCACTTGTGACCTTTGGATTGTAGTTTGGCAAATTTGCTTCAACTGATGTGCTGTCACACTGTTCCTCCTTTTTCCACTGCTTCAGGCCAGCACAGCTCATCAGTGGTTCCATGCTGGGCTATCAGCAAACAGTTCCAGCCATGCTGCCATCTTTCACATGCAGTGGCCCATTTCTCACTGGAGGTCTTAGACACAGCCTTCCCCTTTCGAAAACAGGATTCATACCAGAATTTCCACCATGGTCTGTCACACTGCATCTTTATCAGGCTGGCTGTGCATTAGTACCCATCAGGGCCATCATATTTCCCCATGCTCTGCTCTGTTCTTCATGTGTCTGATCTTGGTGCATAAGGCTTCTTGTTCTCCAAACATTCCTACTGCCCATCATTATCTAGAACTGAGTCTTACAGCTTTATAGAGTGGGCTATCCCATCACCCTGGCATCAACTTCCCTCCATGGCACACCAGGCCAGCTACAGGAACCAGAGTTGTCAGGAATGCACCAGTACTGAGTCAGAGGTACAAGAACACAGACAAATGGGTAAAGGCAACATAAGTCAAATCCTTCCAGAAGCCCATCCTCTTTTAAGAGGGAAGACAATTTTTTTTGTATTTATTTCATTCACTCTTTGGATGACAAGCACTGCCTTAAGCCTGTAATTCATTAGACTGCTCAGTGCCAAAAATTTCATTTAGTCATTCAAGAGCTCTAGAGTGGACTTCAAAGTGAGTGCGGCAATCTGATGAAGACATCTATGCGAGTGAGTATCTCATCCCCTAGTTTCACCCATCCTGTATCTCTACCGTTTTATTTTCTAGTTACACCACCTGTGCATTTCCTAAGAGATGCCATGCTCTGGAATACTGTCCAAGAAAACCATAATTGTATCATAACACATGGCATGACTCAGAACCTTTCAGAAGTCAGGAGCCAAAGGATAACTTTGCTTGGAATCTCTCCCTGTTGAAGAGATCACGTCAGATGCCAAAGACATTCTGCCAAATATCACAATAAATGAGCAAAAAGAAGGTGAGTAAATAAGAAGCTGAAGTTTAAATGCTTGTATTTTCCTCTGGCCAAAAAACCCATTATTCTTGTGTTGTGCTTCAATATCCTTGGTGCAACCCTTCCCACAACATATCAACAGAACATGCTACGAGTGAAATAGCAGGATGATCCCCTATTGTAGCTCCTAAAAAACAAACATCCTGGCTTTCAGTGAATGAGATTCTCCATGGTGACAGGAACATCTTAGATTCTGTTTCTCTTAGAAAATAAGGCTTGATCCAAGCTCTCACACTATGTTCAGTTCTGAAATGGCAGAGCAGGACATCCTTTCCAGAAAGAAAGACAGTTTCTGTCATATTCCTCTTTAAGAATAGTTTATAGTAACTTATAAAGTGTATGACCTAAAGGGCCAAATCCAGGCTTTTATAATTTAAGTGCGTGTTTTGAAGTTACCTTAGAGCAACCTGAAACAAGCTCAATTCTGAAGAACTACAAGTTATCAAATAAAGCCAGACTGCCACCAATCTTCTTAACATAGCACTCTACTTGATACGACAAGTGCTTTCCAGCTTTGTACTAAAATGTAGCTAGTATAAGAAAATTCAAGACAGGAGAAGCTTTGAAAAAAAGCATGTATCATTGTTCTTCAATGTCTTTTGCATCAACAATTTTTAAGTTCTTTAGAAGACATTGCTCTGCAATGTTATTCACCTGCTCACCAACCATGCCATCATCTATCACAAGTAAGTTTCTAAATATTTTTATAGCAGCCAACATGGAAGAAAACCAGCAAAATTACCTCATAGGTACAGATCAACTTTACCTTTGGATTTTGGAATTAACTCTCCACAACTCAGTATGCGTACTTCAGCGTATGGTTTACTAGATGCATCTGTTTTCTGGTTTTCTATTTCTCTCACAACTTCCTGACCTGAGATGACTTGTCCAAAAACAACATGATGCCTGAAGAACGTAAACAAAAGTTAGCATTCTTAGCACTTAATTTTCTCAAGGCAGTTCCCAAACAAAAGTAAGAAGAAATAAGAGATATTTACCCATCTAAATGAGGTGTAGGTTTAGTTGTTCTGTTGTTTCCAGATTTTAATTTAAAGAGAAAAACAAAATCAGTATTAGTGAAAAGCAGTCAGCATTCAAAGCATGTAATCTACACATAGGAAGGTGAGCATTATTTTGAGTACACTAATAGAATTGAACAAAACTGATATGTATCAGTCTATGTTTGTGTGCAACTAAAAGTATTTAATGTTTTATATGTTAAACTTCCTATTCAATGAAGCACTTTGATTATTACATTTTACTGAAAAAAATAAAAAATTGCACATAAATTTTTAGACAGAATCCTCATATAGGATATAAGAAGTTTCTACTTAATAAATTATATAAATACTACCAGGAACAGACACAAAGATCTGCAGAAGTGAAAATAACCTTCTATATATTAGAAAATAACCAGAAAACTGGAAGAAAAAGTATCTGCATGTGCAGATTACTTGACACAGAAGCAGAACTGACTCTCTCAGCTTTCCCCTATGCTAACATTACTAAGGCATACCCATCAGTTATGGAAGAGTAGAAAACTGGGACAACTGGAGTAATAATGATGACTTAGAAATCCCAAAACAAGGTTTCAATGCTCAAATCCACAACTCATTATGTTAACTAAGGCCATGAAACATGGGTAAGAGTGATTTATTTTGAGAATATTTTCTGTAGATAATTTAGATTTTAAAAGAGTCTACTGCAATGTATCTTTAGAATTTAAGTTTTACCTGTAAGTACAACTGCACTGCAAAGCTATTTTGTGATTAAAAATGTCCTCTACTACTTTGGAGAGCTCCCAGAACTGTTTTGCTGCCTTCCAGAAAACAATTTATTAGAGTACTAAGAATTGTGCAAGAAACTAACAGGCTTGCTTTATTGCCCAAGTTAGAAAACAGCTACTGAAAATTACCTAAAGCCCTTTTTCACAGACAACTAAATACTAAAAAGCACATTAGGGGTAAAAAATAAGCATATTAGCAATGCTTCCAGGCAACTTGGTAAAAAAACAACTTCAGCTTCGCACAGGAGCTAGTCTTCAATATTTAGAAGGACTCCCTTTACAGCTTACAAATAGTAAACCATATACACATTTCAAGACATTTCAATACTTACATAAAGAACTGTGAACCATTTGTATCTTTCCCTCGGTTGGCCATTGAAAGGAGAAATTCTTTGTTGTGCTTTACAGCAAAACTTTCATCTAAAGAAAGTGTTTTCAGTTACTTTATAAGCATACGATATATGCTTAGGTAAATGCTATTGTCTAAGTAAATTAATCCTAATTAAATAAATCTTGTCACTTGAATGAAAAGTTGTATTAAAAATAGACTAAAAATAACAGCTATTTTTAAAACATATCATTCTGTTCATTCTATATAACAAGGAGAAATATGAATCAATGGTTTATAGCCTGAGGGGAAAAAAACCTAAAATTTAGTATTCCTGCACAAAAGATCGGTCTCCTACTAATGTTAGCACCGATGTCCAAGTTGTTGCTCTATTTTTCTTTGAAATAGAAGCTGTGTATTAACTATTAATAAATCCCTAATTCTCCTGCATTTTGTTTTCTGTTTTTTACTGCACACGGATAGTTAAGATAGTAATCCCAAACAGCTTGTTTGTCTGACAGTTATCAAGTTGGCCGTTAAGAAAATTAGTTTAACTTAAATGAATCCTACTTCTTATGACCAAGTAATTGTTAATAGTTCAAACTAAATCCCAATGAAACTATGAAATTAAAAAAGTGTAAAATGTAAACAACTATTCTTCATTTAAGACAGCTGTAAGAAATAATTCTCTCCCTTCTTTCCCAAAACAGCAAAATGGCTTTTGGGGGAAGAAAATTCTTCAGACATGAGGACATTTGTTCAATACTGTTTGGATACAGATGGCAGAAGGAAATATTAACAAAGTAAAACGTACAATATTCATACTGCTACTGTGACTAGCCATGAAAGGGATGGCACTCACTCTCAAATCACTTGTAGAATAGTAACAACCATTAATCTAATCCTATGGTGCATCAGTTAATTAACTGATCCACAAAAGCAAAACTTTGCACAAATTCAGTTTCATACTGTGGCCAGCCAAGTTGAACAGCCAGCCTGCTATTGCCAGAAGGTAAGTGGAGGTTGTGCTCATTTTTCCATTCCTCCCAGACATACATTTCCTCAAACCTAGCTTCATTTGTGTTGGTTCTGATTCTTGCCAAATTATTTAACTGGATCCACTCACTAACATAGAAATATATATTTTTTTTTTTTGCTACAATAATCTTTAGGCATTTTAGCAAGCTGAATTAGGTTTGATTGGAGAGTCAGCGCAAGGTAAGGACTCCTCCCTCTTTTGGCAGTTGCAAACTGTTGATTCCATTCAAGGTCTGATATAAATTTGCAGACTGGCCCTACTACAGCAGTGAATAATTTTTTTGTGTCCTGCAAGCTCAGACAACAACCAATGGTAAAAGAATAAGTATCTGGGAGGGGAGAGGGGCTTAACTGTGTCTGGGTGGCAGCTACCCAGCACATGAGCTTAGGTGTAACACAACAACTGCTCTGAGAAACACAGATGCTCCACTACATTCTGAACAAACACAGGCTGAGAAACACAGCAACTATAACTTCTCCAACACTGGCTAAGAATGAACCAGGACTGTGAGAAAATTAAAAGCTCTATCATTAATTCATATTGGGTTCAGGAAAGCAGGGCTCTATGTATTCTTTTAAATAAAAATTTGCTAGGAAACCCAACCCCATCAACATTGTTCTCATTTTCCCTCAAAGAGGAGTCCATCCCCAGCTTTTAGACAGCTGACCAAGCCAAAAGTAAATGTCTAAAATCAACAATAAAAGTGTAAATCTGGTAAAAGGGACAAATACAAAGAGTTCAGTTTTAGTTTTTCAGTCATTAAAAAGGCTCATATATTAAAAGTAAAATAACTTAAACAGGACAGTCAAAGGCCTTCAAGACCAATCTTTAAAAAAAATGGAATTCAGATTTACACAACAGAGACTACAGAATGTAAAGGCGAATGTTTATTTTAACACTGAAATAGAGCAGACTGATCAAACTCTTACCTTCAAAAAAGCCACCATAAATGGATTCTCCTCCTCGGCCATTTCCTTAAAAGAAGAAAAATGTCAGTTAAAGTGATTAAAAGAGTCAATTTATGTGCAAGGTGCTTCATAATACTGACGCAACTGCATCCAAGTCACTGACATTATTCTTCAAGACATGCAAACACAATCAAGATGCATCTTTGTAATCCAAAACCAAAAAACTTGGAAAACAAGAAAGTATTCTCCCATGTATTCAGTAACAGTCTCCTTTTTTTCTTTATTTCCCAGCAGCGGATACAATACTTTATTCTCACACATCATCATTTCAATAGAAGTATTTAGTTCTCTGAATACTTGAGGTAACTTGAGCAAGTGTGTGTATGTGTGTGCATGCACATATATAAGTTTATGATACAAATTCTCATCGAAAGGCTCTCACACAGAAGAAAGGGAAAAAAGCAGTGATATCTGTCAGAGAATAACTAATAGAAGTAAATGTTCTATACAGAACTTCTGCAATGTTTTATTACATAAGCAGTAAAGTTTTATATAAAGATTCATGTCATACCTTCACTGAAGTCACCTCCTTGGATCATAAAATCTTTCACAACTCTGTGAAACAGACAACTTTTGTAATGCAATGGCTTTTGGGTGGACTTTCCAGTACCCTTTTCACCTAAAGAAGAGAATGAACAAAACCAAAAATTACTCTCTGCATCTGTAGAATCTTCATTACAAAGAAAGTGCTATGTAATGCACTCAACCAAAATCATCTATGCTCTGAAAAACTGGCTTGTGACGCAGACACTTACCTGTAATACCAGTAAGAAACTGGCATTTAAGAAAGCAGCGCAGACACTACTTTTTGTCTCTACAGTTATACTAGAAGAACTCCTTACTGACATTAGTACATGACTCTGGTCACTTCCATGTAGATTGACTGAAGTTAAGCATCCAGTTTACATTTATGACAAGTGGTATTGCTCAGAAACATGCAAGAAACAATCAGATCACTGGTTCAAACACAGCAAGGTTAAGGTAGCATAAAAACTTGTAAGAAAGCCATAGAGGCAGGGGGAAGGAGGACTTTTATTTCCTCCCCTGCTCATGATGACAACTGCCATCTTCCTCCCTTCCATCAGCTCTGCTGCTTAAGCAAACTCTGCTTCAGCTACAACACAATGGCCTCTCCCTGCTCAGAGACAATACTTCTGCTGAGTTAACAAGATATATGGCTCATGGTGGGTCCTGTGAACAGCAGAGCCAGCCTCAAGGTAACAGTAAGGTAATCAGTGGGACTTCTCAGGGAAGACCACTTCCTCTCCATGCTGGCAAACTGTTAGACAGCATCTTTCAACAATCTTATCCTGAGCAATTAAACTGCCAGCTTTTGTCAAGGGTAGTTACCTCTGAACTTAACCTGTACCGGGCTGGTGTCTCCATATGGATTTGAATGACTAGGAAAAAAACCACTTTTGATAGGAATTCTGATAAATGTGAAGCTGTGTATGCTTCACTAACCTGGCATATGCCAGGAAAACAATGATCCCTGTTTTACAAAGACAGCATACACTTTTCAAAACTTCCAGAAAAACAGATGAGTAATGAAAACAAAAGTCTTAATAATTTGCTGATGATCAATATTATAAACTTTCTGTATATTTTTGTAACTATTCTTATATGTGTCAAGGCATCAAAACAGTTCAGGATCTGAATTTGATTATGGATGTCAGCAGCAAAGGATGAACATAGTCATACTTGTTGCTGACCTGAAATGCTGTTGAAAGACCTCAATTCACAAATATAAGGCAGTAGTAGGGAGTAACACCTTTATTCAATAATCTGACCTTTGGGAAGTTGACAGCAGATCAAGAATGCCATGGTCATGTGCTAACGTCGTCAGAGCCATTAAAAATCATTAAAGTTCAAATTTGTTAACAAATTTTGATAATCTGATTTTGTGCCACTAAACCTATCATCAGATCAGATAATACCTACATTCCTGCAGACATCCCGAATGGTGTGCTGCATGTTCTAGTTAACTTAACCTGAATGTAATTATATATCTATACCCGATTCAGATCATATTAGTACTGCTGAGGGATTCACTACTAACCGCTACAGACTCTTGACCTGAAAAATAACCAAGCAGGAAGGAAAGGAAAGCAGAAAAAGCTGAAGATATAAATCAGATATGCTATTTATGTATTCACAAAGTTATTCTAGTGAAAATAAACTCAAGTTTTGCTAATCTGTTGCAATTTGCACCAAAAGTATGCAGTCCACAGGAAAATAACTCTCTTTGTAAATGTTTCCAAGAGAGAACCTTCTGAGTATTTTCCTCAAGAAATACACTTTCAACAGGAGTAGAAATCACCGGTCTCCATTACGAAATTAAAATAACAGAAAAAACAACTGATGAATACCAGCACTACCTTTCGAATTCTTCAAAGTATCATAAGACTGAAAAGTAAGTCTGTATGGATGACCTCTTGCTGGCTACCTTTCAAGACTGGATGATGCCATATAATGTGAACAGTAATATCTGTGCTAGTAACAGAAAATCAGCTTACTGTGCCTGTATTTAAAGTTGGTTAGTATATACTCCCTGCAACACACTACACCAAAGCTACAACTGTTCTGACTCTACATCATACATGTAGGATCATATGTGTACCATGAGCTAAATCTTTGGAGGTGCCAAGAAGCAACACTGAACTTAATTTTCATATTTAAGAAAATGTCACAAAAAATAACAGACATCAAACTAGTTAACATGGTATTACATTAAAAATTACAGATTAAATAGTAAAATCTACAAACCTGTGCAAAGGCAGCGAAAATTTTCACATGTCTTTGGACACACATCTGAAAACAGTTCAAAGACCACTCTTCCAGCTAGGAAAAAAAACCACCATATTAATTGTCAAGTTAAATGGTATTTGTATTATTCCTATAGATATCTTACATGAATATCATGCTACTGAATCGATACTTTCATTTTCTTACCGGGTACATTGTTGATGGCTATGTCAAAAAAGCAACGAGGTCTCTGGACCTTCACTCCCATGGCTTCAGAAGTCTAAATACTGCAAGTAATAAAAATAAAATTCAGTTTTCCCTTCTGTGTACTGAAATCATGTCTAAGTTGATACAAAGGTCAATAAAATCTGCAGAAAAGCAAACAAATCCCTGATGCCGAACATAAGCATTTTTTAGAAGTTAAGAAAATGACAAGTACTTAGGTCACTTTCATGTGTTGTAGCTCCAAATGAATGATTTTCTTCATGTTTGTTGCAATAACATTAAATTTAAACTTGAGTGCCATACTTCAGATGGGGAAATACAAAAGAAAAAAACACTGTGAGGTATGGACAAGACTTTAGCTCTCAATTTTCAAATTTCAAAATTCAGTACTTCCTGTATTCCTGTCATAGCAGTTACCAGGCATTTCTCCAATTAGGATCCAAACCATTCCGGACAAAAAAATACAAGGGTGCAGCTGTTCTACAACTGCTGCTAAATGAAATTATTTTGGGTTTTTATTGTTTCTTTTCCTTTTATGTCATTGTTTATCTCTCGGGACATCATCACTGACAACGTTTAAAAGATGTATAGATGCATAGTGCTGCTTAAGGACATGGTTTAGTTGTGGACTTGGTACTGTTAGATTTACTATTTGACTCAATGTTCTTAAGGAGTTTTTCCAACCTAAACGATTCTCTGATTCCTTATAGAGAATTTTAATGCAAGTTTTCCCTTAGACTATATAAATCCTTTTATTTTTGTGTAACAAGCTATATCTTAATTCCATTTGCATCTCCAACATTCCAACACTATGTATAATCATATTCTTTTCCTTTTCTAAATCCCTATCCTGAGTTACTTCAGTCTGGGGAAAAAAAACAACCAACCAAACAGCAAAAGGATCTATAAGACAGGAGTTCCTTTTCCAGAATCTGGAATACACATTTTCAGTCTTAATTATTTTTTATTGCCAGAAAACATGGCTCAAATATAGCAGACATACTGCATACATCTCTCCTAAAGGTTCAGTCATTGCTGTATCACAGAACATCCTTTGAAAAATTCAATTGTCACCATCTGTCACTCTCAGCACAAGAAAAGGAGGCTGTAAAAAATCAAGACAGCAGCGTAATCATGTTAGTCTATAGCCTCTCTACTTGTGCTGTCTCTCCTAACATTTTGGTAAGATTACACAGCAAAAATCACAACAACAATGCAAGACTGGTTTAAATTAAACACCACTCAGTAGTTAATTATTGATATGATTTTTAGCATGAGAAGATTTTAAAAAAAATGCAGAATCTCACTAGATATTCTCTAGATGTTCAACAAACATTAATACACACAAGCCAGAACACTGGTCCAAAGCAGCAGGCTTATCTCAATCTGCTTGAATTGAATTAGCATTTCTCATCTATTAGTACAACCAATTTTGTAGCCGGCAAAGAACTAAGTAGAGAAGATGTCCACAGCTGGGAACTTCCATGTCATCAGGTTAGCAGGAGACTTCCCAGGTCAGCACACAGCTGCACAGGCTGCGAGCAGCACAAGGGCATCGGGCTGTGGCCAAGGGAGGGGATGAGATAGGTGGGTGTGGACAGGCTGCTTTCAGAACTGAGACCAGCCAAAGCATAGCCACTCACTGTCAGCGGCAGAACAGACTACACAACTGAATGGGGATACTTCTTTCAAGAAAACCTTCCGCAACAAATGCTATAATAAATATTGTTTGGTGCTAGAACTGCCAGTTTTAACTGAACTGAGACCTTAAGGAGCATCAGTACCACAACTGATTGGCTGCTTACACCCAAACTTTAAGCATTTAATACTAGTGTTAAGTGAGAAGGAATTTCCTGCTTTACAAGCAGTTTGCTTGAGAAATGTAGAGATATGCCTTAACATTTATATACAGTATTTTAGCCAAAAATAAATGACAACTAGCTTAATACGTGACAATTTTTATTTCAAACTGATGACTAAAGCTAAGTTGTGAAATAAATATAAATATATCTATGTCAGTCAATTTTTAACTCTGTTTGTAGAGGATGGGAGAGAGAAAGCAGAAATAAAGAATTCTACCCAACTCCCTGTCCTCACCAAATTTTCTCAATTTGATGGTTTTCTATCTCTACATTGTCTCATGAACAGGAGAACAAAGTTAGTCAATATTCTAACCATTACCTTGAGTGTACCTTGCACTTTCCCTAACTCCTCCAGTAATATCCCTTAAACACCAGCTGTACTTGATTCTAAATGACAGGTATGGCAATGGGTCAGTATGTACCCCCCTGAAAGGACAAACACCAGACCAAGCAAACTGATCTCACACTCGAGCTCATGGTGCCTAGAAAACCAGGCTAAGGTATCAGTGACATTTATCCTACCTACCTCACAAGTCAAGTGAGCATTTCTTCTCCAATACACTTAAGTATCCTTTGCCCTGTTATTTCAGCCAGACCTTTTCCAGATGTGCAACAGGGCCAACTACCAAGTTACAAATTTTCCTTTAATAATAATAATAATAATTATATCCTTAAAATAGTCATTTCTGTTCATGTAGTATGTAACACCAAACACAAACTTCTACATACTGATCATTTAAAACCTGCCTGTATTAAGGGGGTCTGAATGTTAAATACAAAACCATCAAAGAAAACCCCTAAAAATACGCCAAGAATAAAGTCAGAAAGCATCTATAATGAAGTCAGAAAATTATAAGCTCAGGAGCACTACATGTCTGATAACAATAGGGCTTAAATGACTTGTGCTATTTCTCTCTCAAAATTTATTTTCAGTTGGAACATGGATATTCTTATTTCTTTAATACCTAGCATTTTTTTAATTGCGAACTTGATGGAATTTCACTAGTGAAAGGATATCAATTTGATGACATTTCAAAAGATGCTTACTATATATACATTCAAAATATGTGCTATGCAGGACAATCTTGGTCAGCCAGCTCACTTTTTCCTTCCAAAACTCTAAGAAAGGACAAACTAACAGCCCAAGTACTAATCTGAAACTTTCAAGTCATTCATCATTCTCAAACAACTTCTGTTTGAAGAGGATCTTACTAAATCTAAGTAGAATCTATAACCAAAAAACCCCAAAGCCAACCAAGCACCTAGAACATCACTTCAGCATATCTAAAAAAAGGGCTTGTTTCATTTATGTCTGAAAGCAGAATTACAGTTCAGCTTAGAGCATATTGGTATTTGTTTACAAATACACTGAAAGTACTTAAGTCTTGTCAGAACAGCTGCATCAACAACCAACATTTCACCAACAGTGTCCCTCAGGGTTCACATTACTTCACACCTCCATCAGCCTCATTATTTTGTCTAAATATTTGCAGAATAAAGCTGGCCAGCTCAAGGCCAGGCTGCCAGCAGCTCTTCTCCTTCAAAATGATCTGTGCCAATGGAAAAAGATAACTATCCCAAACAGTTCACAAGCATCTTTCTGCCAGGGATTATCACTGATATTTGTTGATATGCTTAAAAAACATACCTTGGGGCTTTTTGTTTCCAAAATTACCTGTGCTAGCAGTGATCTGGTAACAATACTTTTTACCACATACTAGAATCTTTTGACTGAACAGGCTAGAAAGCACTCACAGATGCACATGAACTGAGTATCAGCATGTCATGCATCCCAAAGAAGGTGAAAGTAGTATATTTTTACAATATAGCTGTACTTCCTAGTTTTATAGGAGGGGAAAAAACTACCTTCTTTATAACTGTGCCGAACTACTGATTTGTTTCAGTCTCAGTACAGGACAGAATAGTAAGAGAAGATGTATTTAGTAGGAAAAATATATATTGTGTCCTATTCCTTCACTTCCTTCCCTGTCATCACCAGTCCTTTCAGATTTGGAATTTCTCCTTTACCTTGCTTTTGTATGTGCTTCCTTGCATCAATTTACAATTACCTGCACTGATCTTCATTCAATGTCCAAATGAAGTGAACAATAAAGTATATAAATTCACATTCCTAGCATTTTGTTTCACACCATCTACAAAGGCAGCAAGACTAAGCTACATTGATACATATTTCAAAGACAGGCATGTAGAATCTCCAGAAATGTATTTTAAAGCAAAACTTTGCATTCAGAAACTGCAAATGCACAAAGTGAACACAGAACATACATTCCTAAGTGGTTGCAGTCACTTGAAGACAATAAAAATGTGGGTTGATACTACACAAATAAATGCACCTGTTGGTGTGACTCTGAACAGGCCTGAATCCATGAACTTTTAAAACTCAGAAGTGCTACAAAAATGCAAATTTATACTTTGTATGAAAGGGGAAAAAAGCCTTTTACAGGGTGTAATCTCCAAGTCAGGTAAATACCAAAATGATTCAGCAGCGGAATCCCTCCCTACCTGGTTACTGAAGATGAGAGTAAGGCAAGACAACCACGCAACAGTACGAGACAGCTCTGAATGCTGAACCATATTTGTCAACCAGTACCAAAAAAATCTTGCTGTATCGCCTTTTATTCTCATGTTCTACCCCTTTCTCTACTACTCTAGATCCCTTCTATGCTTCAACCCAGCCTCTGACTTAAACCTCACTGCATTAGAAGATGGCCATATTTTTTCCCTGGCACTCATTAACTCTACTTCCAAATGGAAGCAGGTTCCTAAATTTCCATTGCATGGAGGAGTGAAGTGGTAGTGGAGAAATCATGCTGCAACACAATAAAATCCTCCATTCCATTATATATTCTTCACTCTAAATTCCCTCATAATGCCCAGATTTTCTGAGATCCTATGAGGGGAAAAAACCCAAATCTTCTCTTAATAGCAGACTGATGACTGCTAGCTAATTAAAACAATAATGTTTGTTTCACAGAAGAGAACTGAAAGAATGGGAAGTCTTAATGCGAAATATAGTCCCAAAGGGTGTTCTCAGAGAACTACTGATGCTGCTATCCTTTTTATTCTACCCTTTAGATCTACTTCACAAAAAGGAAAATATTTAAGACAAACTAATGCTCCATAAATCATGTCTAAATTACAAATTATTACCAAATTTTTATCGTGGTAACAACTGAAAGTCTGAGACATGTTGGATCCCAATGAAATGGGAATAGTGAAACAAAATGGCGGGAAAAATATTTAATATAAAATAATATAAAATAATTAATTTTTAATATAAAATAATTATATAAAACCACACCAACCAAAAAAACCCCACACCCTAACAACATTTATCCTTGTCCAAAAAACAGCCTCTTCTGCTAGAAATATAGAATAAATCCATGAAACTGCCAAAATATCCGCTCAGAAAAAATACATCTTAGAAAATAGACTATATGCAAGATAATGGTCTGACCCTTCTCTTAAAACAGGTCTCAGATGACTACTAAATATAATTAACTTAACCAAACATTAGGAAACTACTGGCCAAAATGGCTTTATCATCATTGATAAATTTTTTAACTGCGAATGAACTTAAAGGCAATGTTTATCACTAGAATAGATATTCTGCCCACAGTTTCAGTGAACTATTTCTCTTAAGTCTCTTAAGTCTCTCAAAGTCTCTTCAGGGCCTCAAAGTACAATCATATATACGCAGTACTTATAGTTTGATCATGGCTGCAAACAGAATGAGCCTGAAACTCAACACTAATAAAAGTCTTTGGAACGCCTTAGGAAATCCGTAAGAGAGGCAGAGGAGTCTCCTGCCAGACACGGTAGCTCCTGCAGGCTCCACTTCCCAAGGAGAGGCCTGCAGAGGGGAGAACATGTGGTACGCAGACAGCCCCGTTCCTTTCTCGTCTAGGGGAAGAGGGAAGACTCATTCAAACTCCCCAACAGCACCCGAGCCCGACCAGGGCGCTCGCTGCGGGCACAGACCCACAGCTAGCCAGGCTACGGAGCGGCACAGCCAGCCTGGCAGACCCGACCCCCGGAGCGATGTGCGCCAGGCCCCGTGCGCCGCTTCACCCACCCCTGCCGCTCCCGCCTGCCTCGGGCCGCGCTCGCAGCTCCTCACACCCCATCTCTCTCAGGGGCCGCCCTCACCGGGATGCGCCGAGCGCCGCGGTCCGTCTGCCCCCCGCACACGGGCGACTGGGCCTTACGAGGGTCGGGTGGGAGGAGGCGGCGCGGGCGCCCGCCCCAGGCCCGCACCGAAGCGGCGGCAGGCCGGCCGTGAGGGGACGGACCTCCTACCCCCGCCGTGACCGAGGCTCAGGCCCCACGGTGCTGCGGCCTCCTCCTCCTCCACCGTCGGCTCGGCCCTCGGCGCGGTCGGGGCGATGGGCCTCAGTCGGCCGCGCCGGCGCCCGGAGCTACCCGGCGGCGTGGCCGGCACTCACCCGCTGGCGGCCCTCGTAGCCCCGCGCTGCTCAGCGCCGCGCTGCCGCCATGTTGGAGCTGGTGCGGCACGGACTGCGTCAGTGGCGGACAGGGCGGGAGCGGCGACCCGGGGGCGGCGCGCCGAGGGCGGGCGGGGGGAGCGTGGTGGCGGGAGCGGCGTTGCCCCGGCGGGGCCAGGGTGCGAGGGGTCCCGAGCAGCGGCACGGCCCAGCCCGGCGGCGTGGGCCGCTCGCGAGGAGCCCGAGCGACTGGGGGAGGGGCGCCCGCCTCCTCGGGCTCGTCAGTGGCGCTCCGCCCCGCCCGCTGCCCCGCGCCCGTCGGCCCCGCCGCCCCAGGCCCGGGCGGGCGCGGTGCGGTAAGGAGCTGGAGGGGCTGGAGCGCGGCAGGTACACGGGCCCTTTCTAGCTAGACGTGCTCGAGAATAGTGCTGGTCTTCCCCGGCCGCGTGATAGTGGCGGGCGCCTTAGCGGTCAGCCCGCGAAATGGCCAAGGGCTGGTGAATGAACCGTACTGCACGGTGCTGGAAGCGCTCAGGGTTCCTCCAGCAGTACACCTCGCTAGGGCTTGTGAAGAATTAAAGCGGGAATTTAGGCTAACTGTGCAAAAAAAAGAGTAATTGATAATAATATTCCATATGTATGTATTGCAATTCAAAGTTAATTTGTCTTAAAACTAAGGAATGAAAGTTTATGACAATGCTTAAAGTTGTGAATACCTTCAAAATTAACTAAGACTGGCACTGAAGTATGTATCTCCTTTGATGGGTTTTAATTCAAACTAGTAGGCATTTGGGTCAGTAATCACATACATAATGGGAAGTAATGGAAGTTACGTGACTGGCTAATGAGAAGTTTGTTAGAAGTAGAAAACCCAGTGATCTCCTTATGGCTTTCTGTGAAAAAAAAAAAAAATTAAAATGTGAAACTGACACCTGTGTGTTCTGAAATCCTGAAGAAGCTGATGACTGAACATCTGTTCAATAAATCAACACTGGCTTTAGCACAGCATGCTTTGTTAAATCTTGCTTTCCTCCCCTGTGTTTCAAATTTAACATAATTTTATCTAACATTTTTTATTTGGTTTAGGCACTGTTTTATTTTATCCAAATGTACTTCACAAGTCAAAAGTTCAGCATCTTGTAAATGAAAAATCTGTATGATTTACAGAAGTCTCCTTCGTATGAACATGGAATTGTTTTCTGCTACGGTTTTCCTCTCAGATGTCTTGGAATTCTTAGGTGAGTTTGCACAAGGCCTGACATTCTTGAAAGAGAATTTCTTACGTGCCACCCTTTGAGCTCACCTGACAGGGTTTGGGTCTTGCTCTTACATGCCTATGTAAACTGTAACTGGGGTAATCCAGAATTTGTTAGCAGGAGGATACAGAACCTGTCCAAGTTACAAATTCCACAGTTATAAAAATTGTAACATCCAGTTAAAAAAAAGAAAAGAAAAAGAAAAATTTCTTTTTCTGAAACACCACAGACCTGAAATAAATAACTTAGGGTCTGTTCTATCAGTTTGAGTTCCATCTTCATAGGCATCCAATATATTAGGATGTTACAGACAAAAAGTAAAAACCCCAGACATTTAATAGACAGCTGCAATATGGCTGGTCAGAATTGGTCATGGTAATAGTCTGAGTTCTGTTTTTTGGACAGAATATAGAGCAATCTGAGATTGTTATCATTCTTTCTAAATCTCTTTGCTGCTATCAATGATGGTGGGAAAAGGTCCAGAAGGATGACCCGTAGGTATGTGTATTCAACACAAGCAACATACTTGCTGCAAGATACGTTAAATTTGTCTCCCAAAACTAATGAAATAATTTTAAATTTATTGTTGTTGCAAAGTAAAAAAAAAAAAAAAAAGAAAAAAAAAATTGTAAAGTAAAATAACATTAATTCCAGTACAACAAAGCCTAGCTGTTCTACTTTACTCTTCTGAGCTTCAGTCCCTTTGTGCTTTTCCTAGGCAGGGAAAACTTTTCCCCTCTCAGAATGAATTATAAAAATGTTGCTTTATTTAATATGCAGTAGTCAGTATGAACCTTGGACCTTTTTAATTATTATTTTTATTTCCTTTAGAAAGTCTTAACTGGCTGGACTTTTCCCTTTCTCCCTTCGCTTCCCGACAGCTCATGGGAAATGCTGTGCCTCGGGCCATGCGCACGGTGAGTGACAGGGCAGAGGCACGTGAAGCGCTGGGGCCACAGCCGGGCGCCCTTGGAGCCAGCGGTGTCCGGCTGTGGCTCGCAAGCAGGAAGGGTCCCGTGCAAAGGTAAACGGAGAGCTTCTCCTCGGATCGGGTTCTGCGGAGCTGACGCTGGCTCCTCTGCTTCCTCGTTTAACCCCGCCGGGTGGTGGAGTTTGCCGTGTGAGGAGCCCTCGCTGAAGGCAGCGCTGACAGCCGCTACCGCCCCTCGCCGGCCGGCAGTTCGGCCGTGCCCGCCCTCCCGGTGCCTCCCGCCCGCCCGGAGGAGCAGGCGCGCGGGGAGCGCGCCCTCAGAGGTGCCCGCGGCCCCCCGAGGGTGGGAATCGAGTGTGGCGGCGCGGGTCGCGCCCCTCCTGCGGCGGCTCGGCCCCTTCCCACGCTCTTTCTGGGGCGCTGCTCGGTCAGACGTGCCCGCGGTGACGGAGCGGGCGGTGCGCAGGTGGGAGCGGGCGGGCTCTCCGCGGGAAGCCGCAGCAGCGCCGGCGGTGCGGCGCTAGCGCTGGTACCTGGGGACAGGGGTGCTGTATTGCCCGTGGCTGTGCACACGGGAACTGAGGGGACTCTGGCAGCATGGCAGAAACACCCTGAACCACACAAGCAGCTCTCTTAAGGCTTAGTTGCTTAAATCTCTAATAGTTCTTATACTTGGGGAGTGGTGGCTGTCCACATTTTCTCCTTTTTGGGAGACTTCTTGTCTCACTGTGTTTTGTAATAAGCCTTGAAAGTGCTTATTGTGTTCCAACCGATAAAAAATAATTTTAAAGACCTTCCTGTCCTTCTAGTGTGTGTTTTGCATGGTAAGTAGAACATAGAAATAGTTCTTTAAGTGGATATACATTTCTTGGTTTTACTGTACATAATTGGATGTTTGAAAACATCCAATATTTTCTATTGATAAACTTCTTGAAATATATTACAATTTACTAGGATTTAAAATGGTATAAAAGTCTGTGGTAAATCACTTGAATCTGCTCAACAGAATAGAGAAATATTTGGAAGCTTCCCGCAAGCTGTATTACAGATCCTGGTTCCCCATAGGGATATGATAGGGGATGCAAGGCCCTTTGCAGCACAAGAGGGGGAAAGGATGTGTCACGTGGATTTACAGGAAACTGAGCCTGAAGGTTTTTATATTTTCTTCAGATATCTACTTTATCCTGACTTCTTGCAGCTTAGCTTGCCACTTCTGTAGGAAGTAAAGTCTTCCTAAATGCAACTACCATGTGGAAAAAATAAAAGCAATATCTGAAAAGTGACTATAATGCAAATCATTATTATAAAAGTACTTAATATATAGTATGTGAAAAATTTGTACCTTTTTTTGTATTCTTTTATTTTGCATAGGAAAGAAAAAGTTTCTTACAATAGCAGATCATAAATTAAAACCCATTTGTTTTGACTTTCCTTGTATCTGCTCCAGTGATAGTGACAGTATGGTTCAATATGCTGTATTGCATTTTGTTTTAAGAAGAGGATTGTACAGATGTCAAAAGGAAATCCACCTATATCCATCTTTCTGGAGTGCCTTGCACAGGCTGCACAAATAATGTTTTTTCTTCCTCCACAGACCTAGTGAGTACTGCTGCCATCGCCTTGATAGTGTTGCACTGATGGAATCATGCCTACAGTTGAAGAGCATTCAAGTTTGCTGAAGGTATTGATAATTCTAGTTGTTAATGATTATATCTTCTAAAGCAAGCCTTCTAGACTTTTCCATGATCTCTGAATTGAGGGAATTTGATGAGGCTTCTTTGGTGTACTAAGGCTTTTGTCATTAGTGATTTGTGTACTCCAGCTTGGAATCAATTGTGTAGGTTGTAGAATAAGTAGTTGTTAGCACTGTGTACAAATTGGGGTATATTCTAAGAAAACAAATGAATACTTAATAAATTTCATTTGATAAGACAGTAGCTTCCATTATAATTTGTAATCAGGTTGCTTTTCTTTAGTGCAATGGCAGTTTCAGCTGATGATGTGTTGTTGATCAATAATACAAAGGTGATCAATCTTCTCAACTAGAAGCCATCTCACTTCATTTTCCCACCAATAGTTGTATTTTCTGGTAGTTCCTGGACCCCAGTTTGGGATTATGGCCTAGTAAGAGCAAGGTCACATAGTCATGCAGTGCTGGCATGTGGAAAATCTTCAGCTTTTCCTTCTCAGTAGTAGCATTGATAGCACGTGTGCTCTTTAAAGGCAGTTTTCTAAATTTGAAAACTTAATTTGAAGTGGACTAACTTCATAGTACTTGTGAGCATGTCAGTGTTTGTTGTTGGGAGCTTTTTTGTTGTCACTGAAATTAAGTGCTTTGATACTTTCTCATTACAGGTACCTCAGAATTGGCTTCTTCTTAATACAGTGACCATACAGGATCAAAGAAAAATAGTCTTCTGTTTTTAAAATACTTGAGTTTCGTGTTTGTAACAGCATGGCTTACTGTGAAAATTGAAAGAAGAATCTTTCTGGACACTTTAAAGCTAGCTGGTAGGCATAGCAAAATGCTTTGTATGAGGCAGGTTTGCTTGTTTGCACTGAGATGTTACCAGGCTCGGACTCTGTGCAATGATCTGCTTTTGAACCAGATAAATGGCTGCACCCATGAAGATGAAGTGTTCAGCCTTGTTAGAAGGAACAAGGCCAGACTTTCTGAAAAGCATGTGGGAATTGCATTGGACATGCTGTGGCAATTGCAAAAGAAGAGGCCCTTACTCTTAAGGACTAGTGACTATGTAAGAAATCACTCCCAGTTTCTTACCCTTTGCATTTTGGCAGAAAACAAGGTGAAACACATGGAAGATGAGGTGATAGTGGACATCTTATATAGCATCCTGATGTAAAGAGCATTAAATACATTTTGTTTTAGGTAATACAAAGAGAAAGAATTTTGACTACAAAGGTATCTCATAAGGAGACTGTGGTGAGACTGCCCTGCCACACAGCTTCTGTGCTTTTGACTGTGTGGCACAGCTTAATGTTCTGTGCCTCAGTTCTGGAGACAGAGGCAGAACAGATCTGTTTTGCAGTCCCAGTAAATATGTTTTATAATTATGAATTCTGATTATTCATGCATAAATGTTTATAATCTGTTTGAATGGAGGGAATGTTAGAAAAGTAAAACATTGTGATAAATAATGAAATGTTGTATGTCTCATTTCTTTATAACTATTGAAGAATTGTCTTTATTTTGAAGGCTTGATGTTGAACACCATGTTTCTCTAGCAAAAGTGCTTGTTACAGAGGCATGGAAAAGATTAGAAAGGTAAGTATTGTCCTGCCGTGCTTTGTGAAAGGTGTAAGTTGCGAGCATGATTTGCTTCGTGTGAGGTTATGTAAGAGTTCCCAAAGAGTATTTATGATTGAAACATAATATGAGTATTTTAAATGTCAGTTGTATTTTTGAAGGTTTTGAAAATTATACATATAGACTTTGGTACACATATGCTTGAGAGATTCAGACACTGCAACAACAGGGTCCAACACTTGAGATTTTGAAATTTATTGTCTGTGTAGACTCATGTGTTTGAAGTGAATTGCAGTTTTTCCTATTCACAGTTTTATCTCAGTGATTGCTGTCCAGGTCTTAAATGGTTGTTAAAACCATACTTATCTCAATTTTACTTGAAACATTTTGTATTTAAACATTTTTCCTCTGTGGATTTTGTTTTTTGTTGCTGTGTTTTGCTTTTTTTTTTTTTGAGGGGGGATATTGTAATTTTCATTCTTTAATCTTGGGATAATGGCAGAACCGAGTCACCAGCATCAGAGAATTGCCTCTTCTGAACATGTGATGCATCTTGACAAGTAAATAAATGCAGTGTAGCTTGAAAACAAAATTATATTAAAGCAATAAGTTGCTCACATTCATTTTATCCATTTGACATCATTGCTTAGAATATACTCTTTATAGATTTCTTGGGCTGGTTAAGTGGAGGACAACTAATTCTTGTAGAACTCCATATACACAACGTGCTTTAATAAAAAACACCTAGTTTTTTTGCTTAGATACTTTGTTTCCTTGTTTTGTAATTTGGCTATAACCTTGGTTTTTATATAATGGTTTAAATAGATTTTTGTCTTTGGTTATTGATTAGAAATAAAAGGTAGATATCCTGTCGGATTGTCTTTAATGTCTTGACAGGCTTAGTTTGCCTGCTCTGTCTACATTTGCTCTGTGCTTATACAAGCAACACAGGCACTTCAGTCCCATAACTGGCCAAGTAGCTCATATTGTGGACATGAAACTGGATTCTATACAGGATATAAGGTAACTGTCAGAAACAGAAGCAGCAAAATGTTGCAATTAACTGGTCTGTCTTTTCTGAAGACTGTCCCTTTGTCTCAACTGGAGGCTGCTTTGCTTCAGTTGAGGGCTTGTGGGTTGACAAGTGAATGCATTTTCCCAATGACTTTATGAAGAATTTCCTTATAACCAATCTAAATTATTAAAACTACTGCTTGATTGTTTAGGTTATAAAGATTTAATTAATTCCCACTGTTCTACTTACAATACAGCAGATATTTAGAATCAACTTTATCCTGATTATAAACATGGACTTTTTTTGATACTTTAGCAGCTATTGACTCACCAGAAGATGCGTTTCTCCCTTGACATTAATAGTTTCTCTACTATGACATGGCTTTGTAAACAGCAGTAAGGGGTTTTAAAGCAATATTGTGTTTATTTATCTTCAGAGCATTGTTTTTCTGGTCAAGTTGAATGAATAAATTCTCTTGCTAGCATGTCTAGCACATTACCTTCATATTTAAACTACTTAAAACATAGCCCTAGTCGAAGAAGACCAAGCTCATTTTTATCTTGTTTCTGTTCCCCTGGGGCTGTTGCAGCAAAGCCTTTTCTTTCTTTTTTCTGTTTTATATAGCAGTCCCAACACTGATCTTTTCAGATGTGAGTAGCCTGCTTATGAAACTCCTTGAATAGGACTGCATTTCTTCACTGAAATTACTTTCTCTGTGGTCATAAGTTTTATTCCCTTAGGAAGGGATTTTTTCTTTAGGAGTGACAATGACTCTTCTCCCCATTCTGTCACTTCTTAATTGTTTGGGCTTCTTTAGTGTCTACGGAACATTAAAGATAATTTTGCAAATATGAATCAAACAAATCAGGGTCTCGCCTTAGGCAAATGCTTTTATCATGTGTAACTTTGTAAAAGATGGCTGAAAAGTTCGAATCATTTCAGAAGTTCACCGAAAGCAGAATTTTTACTTTAGTAGGATAAATGGTTTTTGCTCATACATTTTTTCTGCATTAGATTTAAAATTATATTTGCACAGAAGCCAACAACACCTCAGCTACCATTCCTTTCTTTGTGTACTTTATTTAATAAATCTAAAATGTATTGCTTACTATGTTTGATGTGTAAATGTAAAACCTTTTCAATTTTTTAGGATCTTGTCAGTTTTGATGATCAGCATATCGGAAGTGATCACAGAGAGTTTTCGGGATCGATTAATACACAAGGCTGAACAGCTCTTAGAAGAAAACAATGACATCCACTTCAACTATGCCAGAAGAATACTGCAGTTTCTCCAAAATGTTAAACTGAGATATCATCCATTGCTAGAAAAATGCAACAAGATTTTCCTTGAAAGTGCCTCCCATCTTGATATATACAGTATTAGTCATATTTTTGGACTGTATGAGCAGCTGGGTTTTGACAATGCTGAATTCCGTTTGATTGCTAAACAGCTTCTATCTGAAGCTATAGGTGATTATTGTGATACTGAAATATTTGCAAAATTATTTTTTTCTCTTGGGCCTATGGCAGGATCTGAGGTTAGAGAAAGGTAAGTTTATTAATCATTTTGTCTTATTTATGATATACCTATTCTTGCACAGATATTAAAAATGTACCAGTGTTGGAGGAATTTCTGAGCCCATCCGTGAGCTGAGCCTTAGGTTTCCTGGCTGTAACATTGTAGCAATGAATGATTTCATCGTGGAAGCATTGTCAAAGCAGTATGTTTTATCAAGAAATTGCATCAGATCCATCAGTCAAGGGGGGCATGAATGCTGTTATGCAAGGCCATCCTGTAGCTCTGTCTCAGGCTACAGCCTTCCTTTCACATTGGCTGGTAGTAAAAACCTTTCTGTCTTTCTCCTGAGAAATACATGCAGTGATATGTGTTGCTTTTTCCTTTTTAAGACTCTTGGTAGCTGAAAAAGCCTGAGTCCCGTCCTATACCAGATTGCTGACATCCTATTCTTTATGAAAGACCATCATCAGGGAACACTTCAGCATTTATTTAGAGCATAGTATTGTATGACAGATTTTTTTTTCCTCTTCTTGCTTTTCTCGTGCCACAAAATCTTGTTTGGGGGTGTTATTACATATGGGTCACTCAAAGCCTGCAGTTCTAGGCAAAATTTCCTGTATTAATTACAATGAGTCATATTTTCATACTTTTCTTCATGAAAATTTCCTTTATTCAGAGATTTGGACGTGCTGCAAGCCTGTGTTGGTTTTGCCATAGCTGATTTGGTTCCAAAAACTTTTCTTAATTTTTTTGAAATTTGTATTGTTTGTGATAAACACTAGCTTTAATTACCACAGAACCAGTTCAGTTCATGTTTGATTCTGTTATCTGTAGCTTGCTGATTGATCATTAATTATTTTGTGTCTTAGAGTACTTTCCCTGCTTCTTGTCTGCTTCTAGAATTGTTGGACTTGCTGGTTTCTAACATCAGAACAATGTGCACTGATCCAACACACTATCACCCCTTTATCTGTGCTAGACAGACTGACTGTTTAGTTGGAAAGTCCACAGAACAAAAGTTTCTAGTTTGAGAGAATTTTGCTTCCAGAAGTATTCTTTGATTCTTTTCCTCATAGGTTAAGAAAATGGCTGCAATCTTTGCCAGAGATTTTAAACTGTTTTTCATTGGAAAATATGTCTTTTCCTCTTTAGGTTGCTTGTAACTGCAGTACACATGGCAGAGGAATTTAGCAGTCACCAAGTGTTGATGATACTGAAGACTATGCAGAAAATGAAATGCAGAAATTCTCATCTACTCAAAAAGTAATTTTTTTGATATTCCTAGGAAGTTGTATTTTCTGGGTAAACTTCCATTTAGTGTGGAAAATGATGACATATCCAGTAAGTTAGGAGCAGCGGGTGCATCACTTGCACACAAGTGCTTATACACTCTAAGTTTTGGCTATTACAGATTTTAGAATATTGCAGCTTGACCCAGGAGTAATTGAGGTAATTTAGGGATTTCAAAGAAAGGCATTTCACCCTTTACCAATTTACTGTTGTACAGTATCTAATCTGTCGTACAGTATCTATCTAATTTATAAATGTGTGATCCCATTGCACTAAACTTAGCCTCTAACAATTACTGTAAATGCATGAGAGTGCAAATGAAATGTAGTAAGTTGTAAAGAACATGATCTGTCTTGGATATTCTGTTACCTTTGTGAATTGTTTGTTCAAAAGTCATTGAGTCCTATTTTTGACTATTAAAGCTTGTGTTTTTAAGAACTTGGACCACATTTTCTGCAGTTTTGAACTGAAAACTGTTTATAGAGAGAGGTAGTGTCTGTCATGCAGTGAATGGAAAAGAAGTTGATGTTTTGGGCACAGAAGATATAGCATTAGATATGTCAGAGATACAGCAGAGTTAAGTACAGGTTGTGAACAGTTATTGAAGGTAGTTGTATGAATCAAATAGACACTTGAAAGAAAAAGGACATGCTTGTGTCCAGTGCAGCAAAGGGATACTGAAAGGAAGATCAGGTGAATTAATGCCTTTTCTTCTTGAGTCTTACTGTCTAAAGAAGGTCTTAAGGTATTATCTTTCCCTACAAATCTATCCCCCTCTGCAGCTTTAGACCAACATAGCTGTAGCAACCACTGTTATCTGAGTGCAGTGGTGCTGAGGCTGATGATGCTGTTCTAGTTTATTATGTTCTTGGTCCACTTCAAATTTAACTGATTGTGAAATCTGCAACAGAAATTAGTAGTGTGAAGTAGCTGATTTGTTGTGATGAGGACTTCAATTTTGCAATTCAGTAAGTGGAGAGAGGCTGCTCTGTTTTATGTGGAATAGTGTCAAAATTGGTGTGGAGAGGAGTGCAGGTGTGTGAAACCCTCCACATAGGTACTGTGCACCACTGGACATCCCATTTGCATGTGGCATGTTGGAGTTTGCAGTATCTTTTATATTAGCCTAATACCATGTAATCTTTTCCTCTTTTTATTCAGAATGGCTTCTGTTGTGCACAAACACTTGGATAGCTACCATGTGTTACAGTTGGTAAAGTTAACACAGTGCTTGGTGGTGTTGCATTGCCAAGATCTGGAGCTGTTTGCCAAACTAAAAATGTTGCTATTAGGGTAAGTGTGTATTCTTGGAAATGTAGCTATTTCAGTTTTAAACAGTTCTTTACTTAAGATTTTAAACAGCAATTTAAGCTGTTAGTGTTTTGTTCCCATAAAATATGAAAAGCAACAAACTGTTACAAATATTTTATTCCATTAAACAGGTAAATCAGAGGATGCAAAGCAGATATTGTCTTGACTATAGACCCAACAGTATCTGCTAATATATATGATACCTTTTAAAAATATTTTTCCCCTTTTTCTTTTGACCACTGTAATATAAAGATGTTGAAATGACAATAAATTTTGATTGGTATTTGATAGGATGGGTAGGTATTAATATTGTATTTGATGTTTGACAGAAGAAGTAATGGAAAAGAGACAGAACACCTTGGTTGGGACAAGTGAAAGTGTGACACAGATGTACTCTTTTGATTGAAGAACTGATCAGTTTGTTCTTAGGCTTGTATAGAACAACAGAAAGTAGCCAAGAAGAGGTCTTGCTTTCATTGCTCAGCCTCTATGGGAATGTAATGCCTTGGCTGTTTATTTTTTTTTTTTTTGGTGGATAATGTCTTAATGTTCCTCAGGCACCTCAAAACCTGGTGCTCCTTAGGACAGAAATCACGGAAATTAATCAGGCCCATAAACCCACTGATAACCTTGACAAATGTGGACTTTCTGGCCTTACTAAGAACTTCTGTGTTTATCAGTAACAGTTGGAGCCTCACCATCTCACTGAGCTGCTCATTGTCTTCTTCCCCTTTTTCAGTTTTGAATAAATTAGAAGGAAGAAGTTAATTTCACTGAAAAAAAAGATATGCAGATTTCTGCCAAGTCATTAATATTCTTCTTATTTTATATTTGATGTGCAGCTTTTGACTTCTAACTTAGAAGTTTCAAACATTTTTTTGTTTTGTTTGAACATTTGCACTTCGTCACAACTGATGGACTTTTTATTTTTCTCTCTCTTCCAGTTATTTAAAATCTAGTGTGATACCTGCTGATACTGCAGCCATAATTCGTGTTCTGACCATGCTTCCTTGTTTTCAAGTGGAGGAAATGATTATAAACAAAGCAGCAGCAGTTTTGCCTCAATGCAGACTCCATCATTTGAATTGCATTGCTACAGCTCTTGTTAAGTGGAATCATCATGGCCAGTTGCATTGGCAAAACAGTTCTGAGCTATGTGCCAAGCTTCTGCAAAAACTAAATGACTGTGGATTTCAGAGGCTTCAGAAAGCCAACAACTTAAATCTTCTGTTGGAAGAACTTCCATATGTGAATGGAAAGTGGTTTGAACAAGTACTGAATGAGGAAACTCTGGCCATGTTTCAACGCTTGATAGATCAAATAACATGGGCAAATGTTTTACCCTTGTCTTTTTTTCTCATAAAATCAGACCACCGTTGTCCTGCATTATTTGACAGAATAGCTTCTGTGACTGTTGAAAATATAAACAAGGTATCACAGTTTTTCTTTCTGTCTACTGTGAGTTATTCAGTGAGAAAGGACAGGTTAGTAGTTGATATGTTTCAGAGCACAATCCACACATTTTTAAGAGTTTTCTTCAGTGTACATGATTTGGAGATCATCTTTTTTTTGTGCTCACTTAAAGCTGTTTTACTTCTATGTATATAAATTTGCACTTACCGTTAATTCTCAATTCTTTTTTATTCACTCAGTGTTAGATTAGCCATAATCCTTTACATTCAACTTTACATTTGACCATCTTAATTTTTTTTAAACTTCTTTATAAATAGTCACATCACATGGTGGATATTTTAACAGTACAGTGTTGTGGGCATTTCCCCAATATCCTGTCTATTTGGTCAAAATTGCTCTTTTTTTCTTACTCTCTTTTCTCATTCTCAGTCTGGTGTTCATATAAATCTTCAATTTTATTCTGTTGCAGTTTAGTTTCTTAAAGCAAACATTTAATGCAAAACCTTCTTAAAAGGTTCTTTAAGTGTATAGAAACACTTGGATCACCTACATGAAATAAATTTTTAGTTGTGGCTGTAATTTCAACTGTTGCTACATTTTTTTTTTTATTATTTTCTCCAGGAAAAGTTGACTAAAGAAAAAGATTAGAAAATAGTTCATCTATTCTTAAATCTCCAAATTCTGAATTAATTATAAAACTTTTCTTTACTATAAAACAGTATTAGGGTATTTTGTGGTGACTTGATTTAGGATGTCTTTTTTTTCAGATTCCCCCCTCTGAAATCTATTTTATTCTCTTCCTTTTCTCTGCTTTGAATTATGACCCTCCTGACAATGAAGAAGTCTTTAAGAGTTGTATCCAACATCTTACTTCTAACTTGAGTAAGTGCAATAGTCAAAGATTTTTACTGAATGAAAATGGCAATAGAATGGTACTTTTGCTAAGCAAAGTAAAGGTAAGTATGTTACTACTAATTCTCTTAACCCTTAACTCTGGGGTTAAACCATGACAAATATTCAATTTGGGTTTTGTTTCATTCCGTTAAAAATGACTGTTGATAAGGGACTAGCAAAGGATTTTTGGCATAGTAAAATGTAAGTGAAAATTCTGATTAATTTACTGTGTTGTTATTGGATAGAATTCTTGTGTTCCCCAAGGAATCATCATTTTGGAACTACATTTTATGATTCATCACAAAGAAATAGTTGAAATTGTAGAGGAAATGTGTATGGATTTGTGTTGTACATTAGAGAGAAAATCAGATGATTTGAGAGGCCAGGGAAAGGGCACTGCAAATCCTTTCAACTTCATCATGTGTTAATAGGGGTTTCTCTCTGGTTTTTCAAGGTCATCTTGAAACTTATCACTTGGTGCTGCTTGGTCATGTTTTGGCAATGGCTGGGTATTTTCCTCCAGTTCTGATAACAACGATATTTAATGTTTCTTTCCTAAGCAAATTGGATGCTCAACTTAAAGGTAGCTATCTAGCTTATGACAAATTTGATTGTGTAGCATTTGGCATAAAATGCAGTTTGGACTTACATATGACTTGAGATACGGAATTACTCTTTAAGTTATTCTGGTTTTGGGAAAGACATCCTCTATATAATATAGTCCTAATTTGAGTGCTGAAAGGGAAGGAATGGACAAAAATCTGTTCTTTGTTTTAAAAGTACAGGCCTGTATTGCAGACTGGAGAAAGTAATATAAAACAAATTTTATAGTAAACTTATTGCACTCAGTATTTAATAATTCTTCAATTTCATTGGAAATAATATTACCTTACCGTGGTGTTTATTACTAGAAATAGTCACAAAGCTAAAGCAGTAATGTGGGATTCTTGTCTGCAAGGAATGTATCCTACCTGTCTCTTCTCTCTAAGAGACCGAGTGTTTGACTGTTTCATTGCTCTCTACCTCTACATTGTTCATTATCAATGTACTCTTGCCATTTTGTCCTCAACTACTTAATTAAATTTGCACAATAGAAGCAATTTCTATCTTCTGTCTTGCTGTTTTTCTTAATGTTGAACAGAACTGTGGTTTTTAAATTTATTTTCTCAAGGATTTTGAGAACCTTTCTAAAATTCTGTCACATGAGTTTTATAAATGCCATAGTATACAGATATTTCCATTTCTAGTAAAAAATTCAGAGGCTACCATTTAGTTCAATTTGTTAGATTTTTCACATTCCAGTTCACACATTTCTGTGTATTGTGTTTTTTAAATCAGTCCTGCCTGATACAGTGAAGCAGAGGGTCAACTCAAGCCTCATGAAATTGAACAGAGCAGTCTGTCTGGAATGCCCAGAGTTTCACATCCCTTGGTTTCATGAGCTATACTGCCAACGTGTCTTTCATAACAGTACATAATTTAGGACAGGAAAAACTGCCCTTGTTACTCATAATAGCCAATTTTTTTAATGATATACTAGATGTTTCTTCTAAAACCGTCATGCTGATGCTAGCATACAATAGAAGGCACACCTTCTCTGCTGAGCATGTATTCTTGGAAAGTGAAATCACTTAGTAGTACAAGTGGGGGGAAACTGGTTTTCCTTGTGAGAATTAATGTAATAGACATGGGATATTTCTGCAGAATAATTAAAATTTAAATACCAGAAACAGCGTATGTGGCATGAAGGATGGAAAGGCAGGAAGAGGATCATGTTCTACTGGAGGAGATGGGTCATTTTGCTCTCTGTTCACTTACAAAACTGTTTTGACTTAAATTTTTCAAGGTAAATATTTTTACTGCCTCCTTTTGAACTTGATCCTCCCTTCTTCCTCACAAGAATCAAGACCAATCAGGGATGAGAGATAAAGTAGACTAGTGTTCAAGTGTAGCAGCTGAGATCTTTCAGAGTAGTGATCAATTCAGAAAATCCTTCCAATGCAAACACAGTATCTCCTCCACTAATTCTCCTGGGGAGATCTGCTTTGATATTCATAGTACTTAGCTACTTTGTCTCTAAAACTGATGTTTAATGGAGCAAGGTGTTAATCTGCAATGGACAGTGAAGTGGCAGATAGTGTGGTACGGCTATAATAAACACAAGGTGAGTAAATACATGTCTAAACATAATAAAAAGCAAACAAACTCCACCAGGTGAAACCTAAAACTTAAGTTTTTGTAGTATGTGAATGAAAAAATCCTGGGACGTAAAGTCTGGATTTGAAATTTACTTAATAGCATGCACCTGCCACTTTCTAGCTAAAATATTATCACTTTGTTTCTGAATTATGATAGAATAACACTCGGGATCTGTGGAAAATATTTGATTCAGTAGCCTGGCTGTCAAAAATACAAGGTCTCAAAACACTATTTTCAGAATTTTGTCTGTGGAAGTTTTGATGTATGAATTCTTTATTTTGTCTTTGTAGGTACAAGCCGAATAAATCCACAGCAACAGCATATTCACAGAATGCTGACAGAGATCTTAGGAGGGAGCCATTACTCAAGAATGTCTGTTGTCACACCGTACTACTATGAAATAGGTGACAAGTTAACACCCTAAAAATTGTTATGGAGTCCTTTTATATCACTGTTATCACTGAGATTAGGAAGCTTCTGGTGGCCCCAAGATAACACAAGATACTGCAAAGAAGAAATCGTTGTATTAAATACGGTTTCTAAAAAGTTCTTTACAGTATAAATAATGTTGGGTATCTCTAATTATGGCTATCAGTTTTTCTAGAAGTCAACACTGTATTTCAGGTAAAATTTTTTTTATTTTGTCAGTAAACAGGTTCGTTTTGTTTTCTGGCAGATTTTGAGTGTGTCCTGGATGTAAATAAAAAGCCTCTTTCCTATATGGCTCAGAATATACCTTTGAATGGTGTGGAGGGAATACACTTTAGACATGACATCGAGGATGAAAGGAGAAAGGCTCTGTCACTGGGAACTCAAAGGTCAGTATATTGAATTCTTGCATATTAGCTCTTCCAAGCTTACATCCAGTTTAGACCAGGTTTTTGATGCTCATGTCCTAATGTTCTGTTCCTTTTTCCAAAGTCTAATGAGATTTAGCCTTCTGGAATGTGGTGGGTTAGCGGCAGCTGCTGCCTCCCATTTGCATGGCATGGCTCATGTCCCTGCAGTGTGATAGGGGAGAGAACATGGAGCATAACAGCAAGGAAGAAAACTCCTGGGTTGCAATTAAGACAGTTAAATAAGTGCAGGGAAAAAAAAGGGGGGAGGGGGAAACAAAGCAATCAATGGCCATGCAGCCATTCACCTACAGCAGACCTGTGGCTAAAGTCCCATCTGCTTTACTGGTGAGCATAATGTGTGGTGTGAAATAGCACCTTAGGCAGCTGAGCTTCCCTCCCAGCTGCGTCCTTTCCCAAGCTCTTGTCAATGAGCCCGTATGCACTGTGAGAGGAGCGGGAGAAACAGGGAAGGCCTTGATGCTGTGCAAGCACTTTTCAGCAGTAGCCAAGATATTGGTGTGTTATTAACAGTTCTGGTCACAAGTTCTGGTCACAGCACCATAAGAACTGGTATGCAGAAAAGTACCTCCATCCCAGTCAAACCCAGTACAGGTTCTTGAAATGTGTTTCATGAGATTGGAATACTGTTTTCGTCCCACCTCTTCAAATGTAAGCCTTGAAAATGCTGGTTAGTTGTTTTTACCATTGGAATAAAAACAGATGCAGGGAGAAATTGCTTTTTCTGAATTCAAGTATCTCTAGATAAATAGGAGGAAAATGTTTTGTCTATTTCCAGGGAGTTGTTTAATTTTTATTTTCTGAGAATTGTCAGGTTTATCTAGTCTTGCTGCAACTATCAATAAATACTGAACTATCACTTCTTGCTATTCAGGTAGGACCTGAAAGTAAATGCACATTTTTACTGTTTGCAGAATTGCTTTGGAATTTCTTGATTCAAAATCTTTTAGCAAAGATTATTCACGTCATCTGAAAGGAGAACCTGCAGTGAAAAAGCGACACCTGGAGATGCCGGGGTACCGAGTAGTTCAGGTGAGCAGTCAGCAACACTTCGTTTCAACAACAATGCTTTCTGCATTGTATCAGCATTGCAAAATTATCCATTTCCCGTGCAACAGGTTTAGAGATGGTTTTATCATTAAAAGCACCTACTGGGAGAGAGCAATTCTTTTATTTAGGGGGGAAATTCTAAGCTGTTCTCTAAATGCTGTAAGGACTTCATAGAACTCACACCTTCTCTGAAAGAAGGTGAAGCAAAACTCTAGTCAAAAGGTCCCAGTCTGACCTTACCGCAGCCAAATTAGCAATCTCTTTGTAGCCTGAGTAAAGGAGAAAAAGTGAAATGAGAGCTTCAGCTCAATTTCACTTAAGATTTCTATGGTAGAAAAAGATTGAGCATACCCTCTTTGAGTAGTAAGACAATTTTGGCAGCTGCCAGATAGGATATGGATGCTGTTTGTCTGCTGCAGTGATAGTGCTGTGACAGGGAACACTAGAGGCCAGAGATAATTCACCACCAGCACTGAAACATTTGGGAAATGGAGACTCATTAATGTGGAGGCTCCTATGTATTTAATTACTCACCTAACCTAATTTTAGCTAGAATTCTTCTTTAAGATTAAATTTTGTTGGTTAGGTTTTTTTTAAACAGAATCATCAACCCTTCTCATGTATCTACTGATACACCATTTCAGTCTGATACATTAGCATTAAAAAGTACAGTACCCTGTGATTTTTCTCTCAGTTTGGGTTTTAAAAGAGGGGAGTGTGTAATGGAGTTGTCACAGCCTGTATTGTGTGGATATGTGTTTTATGTCTCTGCAACTATGCTGCTTTTTGGAAGCAGACTAACTGTACTTAGATAAAGAAGAATCTTATAATAAGAAATGGATCTTTTCATTCATAGAGTAAGCCAGGCTTTTGAAGTATCAAGTGGTAAGTATCTTCAAGTGAAGAACAGATATCGGAAAGCCTTTTATTTTTTCTTATATGGTATGTGGTTTATACCAATGTTAAAAGTCAGTTTGTACCATCCTGTTCTACAGATTCCTCACTTCGAATGGAATTCTATGGTTCTGTCAACAAAAGTTGAACAGCTGGAATACCTGAGGCAGCAGCTGTATGGAATACAGTGATATAAGACATGCAGTCTAAAGTACTTTTATAAAAAGTTTATGTACCATCAAACATCTTGTAATCCTGGAATACTTTTTCAAAAATCTCTATCTGTATCAGCTGGATCAAGGCTTGCCAAAGTCATCAGGTGTAAAGACATTTAATCCTCAATTTATTAGGGATTGCAAAAGGCAGGTCACAGTGGGCTGTGAAGATGTGATAAGGATACTTAGAATTTCTCATTATCTGCAAGCTATTACGAGCAAAGGAATCTGGCAGTTTTGCAATCAAATTACATTATTATCTCCTAAATAAATAGCACAGAGGCTTAGCCAGACATAAAACTCTCCACAGAAAAAGTTGGAAATACTACTGACTAGGAGAGTGGAGTCAGCAATCTATTGGAAACTATGTCTGTCCTCCAGCATGTGCCAAAATGAACAGTTAGGAATCGAGCAGTATCTGTACTCTGAAACCAAGAAACTGAAATGCAGATTTGCTAAGAATAGTGCTGCTTTTAGAGTCATTCAGTTTCCATTCTCAGAACAGAGGTACTGTGGGGTACTGTGCTGGAGGAGAGAGTTGTGTGGTGAGGAACCTCCAGCTGCTTCTCTTACCCTGTGATCTGGTGTGTGCAGAAGAATGGCTGAGCCTTTTGGAACACCTTCACACTTGAAAACCCTGCCAGGCCTTGTGCAAGAGGCATAAGACACTGAGCTACAGAAGGAAGAAGTGGAATAGCCAGGAGAATGTTCATTGTAGAGCAGTAACTGTTTGCAGGGGTGTCATGCTTGGCAAATAATCCCATTTCCAGAGGCAGTCACATTGTGCCTACAGCTGCCATCACCTTAGGGTGATTGCCAACTATGCCTGTTTTCTCATATGTGCAATGAGGATATGTTTTCTTGCTTATTTAGTAGAAGCAGGACACAGAGCAGATGGGTGGTGTAAACCAGTGACCTAACTGGAGCCAATAAAAAGGTGCTAAGCACAGCTGCAGATTTGGGTACTAAAGGGAAAATGCCCTACAGATTAAGTACTAGTGAACAGTAACATACTGAGGTGAACTATGATGGCTGTGCTTCTGCATATGTTACTTCTGTCTCATAGGAAGGCAATGCAAGGGGTCATTTGATAGTTGGCATTGCTATTCAATCAAATGTGGTGGCCTTCTTTTCCAGTTTTCCTGCTACCTCAGTTGTAATTAAATTTACGCAATCCTTTAGACTGATGACACACTCTTTATGCAATGGAGAAATCCTTTGAAGAGATACTCTACAAAAAAATGGTAAGCATGCTCTGAAGAAAACTGAGTGCTCTATTTTGGGCAAAGGCTGTACTAAGCGATCTGTGTCCTGTCAATATGATAGCGATGATGAGCTAATCACTAAAAAAAGATTCCATCAAGTGATACTTTTATAGTTTTAAAAACAAAGTTTAATTGTTAAAAGTTTCAACATCAAAATGCATCAACTCTAGAGTAAATGAAAAAGTCCTCTCTGGCACAGATACTTGCTAAAGATAGTTCTTTCAGGACTTTTTCATGAATGCTCGTTATTTGCCTTACATCTCTGAGAAAAACTTCCATAAAATATTTGCTTTGGAAATAAATATAAAAGCATAAAAAAAGTGGAAAATCCTTGTTATAAGAAGTTTAAATGTAATAGGTGAAACAGAGCTACTAACCTTGTGAACTTCTCTCTCTACCCCTCTCCTCTGTCTACTAGTATAGCTTTGAATGAGACTGGCATTTATTAAGGCCACATAGTATTAAGCCACTTTTGTTTAAAACATTCATTTCAATTCCAAGCAAAATTATTTTTTTGAGGTCTGTCATGAGAAGATATTTCCAAGATATCACTGAAGAGTGTAGGATTTACATACATTACTAAGTGGGGAAATCTGGCCCTACAAACAGCCAGTTAGAATAAAATTAGCTACCTATTAGTTGTATTTAACTTAACACTTAATTCATGCGCATTGTTTGGAGGACAAGCCACCAATACCTGGATTGCATTGAGTATAAGGAAGTCTAACTAGCGTTGTTTGCAATTTCAGAGTGGAAAATTGAGTTCTTGCCAAAATCTTTATCCAATCAACATTAATTATAACCCTTTAGAAATTTAAACACTGGCAAAAATTCAGTGGTTGCTGGTTAGCTAGGAAGTACAAGAAGTGGACAGACAAATGAACTATTTAACAGTTCCCAGTATGGCTAGTATGCTGCTACAAAACTGTACAATTTGGGGACATTTTCATGCAACAAAACCAGAAGAGCCTATGAAAACTCCCTCACCATATCATATCTTCAGCATTTTGTTTACAGTTTTGATAACTTGAACAGGTTTAAGCGTGTGGCCAGGCAGGAGGCTCCAGTAGCATATCGGATCTCTTTTAGTATGCCAACCCATTCCTTCTTCTCATCATCATACCTGCATTTAAAAAAATGTTAGGAAATAGCTTTTTTTAGTTTGAGTTTGATGATTCAGCACACATACATGAAAAGGAGGATAGTCCACCTGTTGCAAAGGCTTGTTGCAACCATGTGCTGAAGGGTGCCATGAAAGGCTGCTTTTGTCCCCTACTCCAGAACAGGAAGATGTTCTTGCATATAAGTTAGTCTTTTCCTGGTCCCTAAAGCTTCTTGCTGACCTGTGTCATGCTTTAAAAAAGCTTCCACCTAAAGCATCCCTTTTGAATTTCTTCAGATTCTTGCATATAAATCTGGGGGGTTTTCCTTCCTACTGCCAACTAAAACTTCTGAATATACATTAGCAACTAAGAGTTGCAGCAGAGATCTGATGTCTCATCACTGCTGCTGTGATTAGCTCAAAAAAATCTAGGGGCTAGGGACTTCTGATTCTCTTGGAACAGTTATTCATTTGACCGTTAACACATCAGTACGTACAGGCCTCTGTGTATGGATGCTTTTCTGCATCACAGTGTCACAAAATAATGTTTTTATTGGCAAGGCTAAACTTGCCAAGAGATGGCAATTTACTCTTCTAAAGAAGCTAAAGATCATGACTTGGACTGGTCAAATAATTAGTAGGTGGAAGTAGTCATTAGATCCAAGTCTCATGTTTATTTGTTACATTCTGACAAACCTTTTTATCTGTCAACAACTGTTTTACAACCTGTGCTATGGATCATTTTCAGACTTAAACAGAAAAACAGTGTTAGCCTCCAGTGTCTACAACCCTCAGTTTTAGATAAGAGTTTTGACTAGGAAAGAGTGACTAAAATTAAACTTACTTCCATATGTCAGTGACTTCACTAGGTGCAAATTCTTTAGATTCAAGTTGAATCATTGCAAAGCCTCCAATAGCATACAAAGCTCCACTTAAAGTGACTAAACTAATAGAACTTCTCTCTTGGGGAAATTCAGGCATTACCTCCCATCTAAGGATGGAAAGAAAAAATCAAGTTAAACACGTAAGAAATATTGTAAACTAAATGCACTCAAATACTTCTCTGGGCAACAAATTCAGATACCAAGGCCATGGTTTAGGAAAAAAGGAAAAAATTCTGAGATTTATCAGCAGTAAGCTCCAGTGTCTCAGTCCCCTCAGAGACTTCTGCAATTGCTAAGTGTGACACAATTACACTATTAAGACATCTTTTCCCAGGAACAACTTCTTACAGATTCACTGATTCTTCAGTAATATGCTTCATACAGACATATTGTTCCCCACTTATTCTCATTTTCCCCTATGGTTTCCAAAATGCATATTTATTTCAAGTGGCATTAGCATAATAATTTGAGTGTGTGTGGGTGCAGGAAAAATGTCTAGAGACCTGCTCTGTGAACTGCTGCTGCTGCTGTTGCTGAAAATGTGACTGTAGACCGAATGTCTCAGTGGGAGTATGGGTACCTGAACAGCTTTATATCTCTTACCTCAGAGCTCCTAAAAGCCTAGATGATAAAACACTTGATTCAAATAGCTTGAATATTGCACTCACTTATTGGTGGTCAGGTCAAAAGCTTCAACAGATGCAGTAAGGCCTTCTTCAGTGACACCACCTGCAATGACAATCTTGCCCTTATGGATGGCTGTTCCAAACATTGAGCGAGGCACTTTCATTGGAGCTAGGTCTCTCCAGTCTCCTTTCTTGGGATTGTACACAAATAATCTATTAGTGCATTTCCTGGGGAGCAAAAAGAAAAGCAGTGATCATTTCTAATGAACTTTTGACTTGTTCCAAGTAGATCTAATTAAGGTAGACTGTATGGGTTTATCTATACTACCTTTCTTCTCTTGGAGATCCTTTCTTGTACCTAATCTGAGAATCCTTGCAATGTCTATAAAGCTCTACTTGCATCCATAGGACTAAATCAAATGTGGTTTACATTACACAGGTCAGCCATTTCATAGTACCTTTGAGGAGAAAGACAATATTTCCCAGCATATTGTATTCAGATGGATTTGTGAAGGAATATATAGCAAAGGTTGTGTAAAGGAAAGATTATGATGGTGCTTCGGCTTATATGACAAACTTTTATCTTAAATATCCCCTTTAAAAACACTTAAAAATTACCACCACATGATCAGTGTGAATGGAAATTTCATTTTCCTAATGTCATACCCATTAAGGTGTAACAGGTATCACAGGTCAGAAAATTGGAAAAACTGAGACCATAATTCCAGTGCACCTAGGTATTTCTATCCGAAAGAAAATAATGCTTTCAGTGATGGTCCTCATAGCTACGTATTAGTGTCTGCAATGTAAATAAAATTTGCCTTGGAAATAAGTATGGTTATTAAAATAACAAGTTGAATTACAACTTATATGTAATTTACCTTATCACCAAAAAATATATCCTACATACCGTAATGTGTTCCCCTCTACCAGACTGTTAGCAACCTTAATCCAGATAGGCAGAAAAGGAAACCCTAATTTCTGAGTGTGAGGACATATTATCTATAAAGGACCAAGAAGATAATGTTATTAATTGTCATAAAAAGACTTAGAAACTCACTTATCATCAGTTTTTCCACCAAGACAATATATCAATCCATTGTTTGAGATAGTTGCATGGCCATATACTTTGATGGGCAGCTTTTTGATCTCACCCCATTTCATTGCCCTGGAACAAGAAGATCACTGTTAGGTTTTTTCAACTAACAATTGGTCATCTATATATCAGTGGGCATAATTAAATTTGAAACATACACAGGGTCATAGCACAATACTGAATCTAGTGACTCCTCAGTGCGAAGGTCCTTGCCTGCTATTACATAGATCTTGTTGTCTGACTCTCCCAGCCCAAAGAGACACCTGGCTGACGGCAGTGGAGGAAGGGCAACCCACTCACCAGCAATGCTGTCCAGCTGAAAGAGCATCAGAACAGGAAGGGTTAGGAAAGGCAAAGGGTAAAAATCCATACTATTAATATTGTTCAACAGAACTTATCTATTGGCACTTAGTGTCTCTCAACAGTAATTCTGCTTGCCTAAACAACCTGCCCCTCCCTTAGTTTAGTTTCATTAGTTTCCTAATGAATGGTGTCTTCCACCCACCCATGCTTCATTGTGCTGAGATCTAGCAGAGTCAGTGCCATACAACTCTACTTGTGTGAACATGATTTCAGGAAATGGATGTTGACATATAAAGCAGAATTTTGAAAACTTTATCTATTTTTAGTATCAGTCTTGAGGTTTAGTCTCTCAGAGGCCCCTTTCTAGTAGCCTGAGATTTATTCAGCTCTGGACTAAATACACATTACTACACCAATGTGCTATTTCTATGGGAAGAATATTTCTGTAACAAGTTTTTCACTGCAGTGATTAGTGTTTTATACCTACATAAGGAAATGAAACAGCATTAGTCCCTCCCCTAAGACTTCCCTCTCATCAATTTAACAAATGTCTGAAACCAAGTCTTTTATTGTGTTTGAAATGAGTGAGCCATATTCCTATAAACTCCTGTATTTGCACTTTTTAATATCTGAAGGCTTCAAAATTCTATCACTGCTTATTACTGTGCTTTATTTCATATTGAAACCAGACTTTACTCTTTTGGGCCAGTGTGCCTAAAGAGAGGTTGTGGCCATATTGCATAATTCACCACAAAATAGTTTAAATATATACCAAAGCATGTAGCTAAAAACACAAGACTTAGTTTATGGTATAAGCATGACAAACCACATTCTTTCTAATTTTCCTGAAATATATTGTGGAGTTAGAGTTAGTACTAATCAGCCTTATATCATACAGATTTACAAAGCTACAATTACACTCAGTTTAAACACGGTATTTAGTGTACTGACACACTTTGCGGAGAAAAAAAAACCCTTCTGCCTCTAAATTACATATTTATATGGCCCTTAGGCTTTCAAGTGTAGATATGACGAAAAGGACTTCTGCAATCTTAGTAACAGAAATTGCACTTAAAATACACAAATTACTGCTGTCATGAAAGTATTTCAGATGCAAAAAAGAAAGACCTCTCATCAGATCTAAATCAGCTAAAGCACTCCAACTTTCATCAAAGTTAACAAAAATACACAAAAAGTATTTTACAAAAATATTATTAGACCTAAATTGAGACATCTGTACCATGAAAAATCTGGGCCTTCATGAAAGCCAGTGCCTAGATAGAATATACTAATCTTTTTAATACTTTCTGAGATCATACCAGGGGTTAATCCCAGAAAAGAAGATGCAAGTCCCTCAGTTTCATCTCTGTCTCTGAGACAAAAATAACCCTCTCTAGATACTTCTCTCCATCACCATACAAAGAGACTAGACAACCCACTGGCAGAGACTCAGAACATTTTTCAGTAACTCTTATAAGCACCTATTATTGTTATACCAACAACTATAAAGATTGTACCTGGAAGAAGTATGACTGGAAAGGCTGATCTTTGTTCTCCTCTTCCACATAGAGTCCTCCAACAATATAGACCTGATTTTGTTTGGTGACTATACTGGAATGATTTCTGGGAATCTGTTCTGCGAGAGCTGCTAGGTAGCATTCATTTTCAAGAGGATCATAGGCTACTGCAGCAGTGTCATTAACCAGAAGAATCAGGTCTTTGACGAACATGCCATGCCTGGGAAGGTCATTTAGGTAGCCAGGCAGTAAATCTTCATCTCCCACATCACCATTCACCTCCCCCTTGGATGATTTTTCTGTGCTTTTGCTAGAGTCAGGCAGTTTTCCAGCAAAAGCATCCTTAATAATCTTTACTTTTTTCTGAAGGTCTGAGTTGCTTTTAATTATATCATCCTTCTCAACCTGTTCTTTGAAATATTTTTCTGGCATTAGACGAAAACGTATGCAGTCAAAAATTTCCCCCAGGCTCTTTACTCTGTTCTCCTTGTCTGTTCGGACCCATCTCATTACTGCTTCAAATACCAGTTCTTCCTTCTCTACGTTTAAACTGTCAGGTGAAATAACTGAGATAAGTTCATGCGGGGCAAGCTGCATGAAGTCCTCTTCTTGGCAGATCTGCACAAAATGATCTGAAACAAAATCACGGGCAGAAAATGCAAGTCTTGGGCAGTCAAGCAGAACACCTAACCGCAGGATGGCCAGACAGTTACCAACAGCAAGCCTCTTCTGAAGATAGGAGACGCACACAGTGAATACAGAAGGGATCTGAAAGCGACTGGCCAAAGCAAAAATATCTTGCACATTAGAATCATTGAGATCAATACTTGCTGAATAAAGGTATTTGATAATCATATCCAGGATGTTTGGGTCAACGTTATCTAGAACTACCTCCTTCTTTTTCTCTTCATTTTGCTCAGATAAGAAATACTCACGAAAATAAGGGCTACATGCCGACAGAATCAATCTGTGGCAAGGCAGGCTTCTGTCACCAGCTTTTAGAGAGCAATCTACAAACTTTTTCTCTTCAAGGAGTTCCTTGAGGCCATCCTGAAGGAGGGTGGATTGGTAAAGTCTGAGCTCTTCAGTGAGTTCCCTTTGGGAATCCATTTCGCAAACACTTGGGAAAGGGGAGGGAGGAGAAAGCTTTAGCTGTTGTCTGCCCAAAGGTTTGTCTGTAAAAAAGGCAGACCAATGTGCTTTTTGCCCTGCTTGAAGCCTCTGCAACTTAATCTGACTTGCTAAATATAGGTACATACTCTTACAGGTTGGAATTTGGGATGGACAGTTTGGAAAAACAGAGTTGCTCTTGCAGCTGTCAAAGACTGAAAGAAGCAACTGTTGCTCTTAGTCACTATGGTCAGGTTTTGCCATCATTCTCCACATTGAATCAGTAAGATTATGTGCAATGTAATAAATTATTTGACATGAGTAAGGACAGCAGAATCTGACCTCAGTGAGACAGCTATGAGCAAGATTGCACAGATACATGTTACTAAATATTCTGAAATAATAATTCTGAAAGACCTCAAAATTTTGGGCTGCTTAATATCCATTTGGTTTTAAACCAAGCACTACTGTTTAGACATAAAATATATGTTATTTCAGGTAAAGTTTTGCTTTCCAAAATAATTCAAATTGAAGTCTCCACCCATATGGTAAAATGTTCTTTAAATGTAATTGAAACAGGATCAAAACACAACTACTTGAATGCAAAATTTACAACAATATATAATATTATTAAAGTTTATTGAAGTAATGACTGCTTTTCAATATAGGTAGTATTTCATTAAAATATATACTTTGAAAGATTTTCTACAAACACCAGTATTACATTCACACCACAGTTACTTTAACAGTCAGCTGCTGAAAGAACAGCTGAGGAGATCTCATTTGACTTTTTTCCATTTATAGAAAACAGCACAGAGGTTTTATCTCACTAGAAAACGTAACAGCTGTGTCTTCCTTTAAACAATAAATGACTCATTTCTATATAACACATAACATCATAACAGGTCTAATGACTCACACACAGAAGCTATCTGCATGTGCCCTGTTTTCTAGATGATTGTTTTAAAAAGTGCTCTAGCAAAAACAAACGAACAACTCTATGAGGATAAATGGATTAAAATTAAATACTTGGAATAGTACGTGCTGAACACTTAGCAAAATTATGAGATATTATTTGGAACAGAATTGCTTTTTCTTAAATCTATCAATAACACAGCCAATATGCATACATACAAAATGTTCTATATGTGACGGTATTTCTGTGTTGCAAATCATTAAAGAAGTTATGGAAATTTGATTCAAACATAATCATTATGGGAAAGTACATCACTCTATATAAATACATGAATACTAGAAATTGAGCATTAAACTGCATACCTCACACTGCCCTGTGTCAAACAGTAGTCTCCATGTGCAGAAAAAGAGGAGGCTTACTTTTCTGACATAGTGCTGTGTAAAATGGCAAGCAGTGTCTGGTCCTGGCAGCCAAAGGGCAGTACAAAAACAAAGAAGCCATGAAGTTATAAAAAAATTGGTGGCTACCTGCCATAAAATGATGTCTGAAACACCATGGCCGAATTTGTGTTGTCAAGGGAGGGATAAAAAAGGACAATGCTGAAATCGGCGGAGGTTACAAGTGTGTCAAAAGGCACTGCCATGCACGTTGTGCGGTGGGACTCCCAGGTGCTCCCAGTGGCAGAGGGAGTTCAGAGGTCCCGACAGCCCCGACCGAGGGGGCCTGCAGGGGGCAACGCTTCCCGCAGCAGCTGCACCCCGTCCCGGCTGCCTCAGAGGGCTCTCCTCCCACTGCTTACACAGACAACGCAAGGAACGCAAAGCTCTTACGTGTACAAGGTTTTTGAATAATCCTTCTTTTATGAAATAGCCTGAGGACTTATTATATAATATTTGCCTGCTCTTTAGCTTAGGCATGTTCTTTCTCTGCTACTACGATATTTCTAAATTATCTTCTACAGATACAGCAAGAACTGAGTTTCACCCTGCTTAGGAAACAAACTTGTGCCAATCAAAATCAGGTCATTACTTCCCAGAGTCCCTGGAGTGTGAATCCATCCTTTAGCTTCTCTATTGCAAGTCCCAGTTCTTCTGAAAAAACAGCCTCCCGATCGTGTTGCTTTTTGAATACGTGACATATGAAATAAAATAAAGCAAAAGGCACTTTTTAATTTCATAATCCCATTTTATCAACATGAATTTGGTAGTATGAAAAAGTATATCCTCACCTTGTTTTCATCAGCAAAATAAGCCTGCAAAGGAAAACAAAAAAGAACCTTTGAAAAAGAAGTCTTAAAAATCACATCTGCTAATAATTCTTTGGTGTCAAAACTGTATAGGGTAGATCTTCCACAATAATCCAGTTTATACGGGTTTTACTTCTATGTTAAAATAATTCATGAAAGTGTTTTAACAAGAGTTTCTATTTTGGATTATAGATTAGATACCACTGGATTATTTTTCATTAAATACCAGTCTTTGAATTTTCCATCATAATAAAGATTTTTTAAATGGCAATATTTTTGTATTACATTTGTTACACTGACAAACACTTTATATGGGAATATTGATATGAATTCAACTAAAAGCATCCTGGTATTTTTTTGCCTCATGTACAGCACTTTTTACTATTCAACATCAAGAACTAGCTTAAAATGTATAGTATCAAAATTCAGTTGACATCATAGTCAATCTAAGAACAGAACAGAGAGTAATGGAACAACTCAACAGAGATGTGGGAAAGAGATACCAGCTTTCCTATTCTCTGTGGGTGGAAATTAAGGCTAAAACTTATGGTTATCAGATCTCTGAAAATATGAAAATATCCACACTCTAGAAATTTCTGGATCAGCAGGTTCTAGATCTTATTTACCAAAAAGATCCCAGTCTTTCTTCAGCTGCCCCTGTGGACTGGTGAGGGGCAGCAAAGAAAGTGCTTTCCTGCAGTGTCAAGTATTGTGTAATATTGGTATGTAGCTGCTCCTTGGGTCACAGGCAATCTGTGTCTCCTACAGCAACAGCCTTCTAACCATTTTCAACTTCCAGTTTTTGTTTGAGAATGTACAAAGCACAGTTACTTAATTCAGGTGACAAAGACAGTGACAGAGCAAACAGATCTCCATTTAAGGAAAAGGTATGTCTTCAAATGTGCTGAAGACTGAATAAAAACATGCAAAAATGAAAAGAAAGAAACCAAAAAAACTAGGAAAGTAGGAAAGGAAAAACAAGAGCTTTTATCTGTGTTAGTAAAAGCCTGCAAAATTAAAAGGAGTGGAAATAACACTCATGCTAGGCTTGATAATTTACCACATTTCAGAGACTGGTGAGAAAACATGTCAATGGTCAATTCATCAAGGCTAACATTTGAAAACATGTGCCATCTACCCTTGCAGTCAATCATTTTAAATATCTACTACTATTTATTTTGAATAATAGTTTGTTCTTAAATTAAAAATTCATACATGGAATAAATTCCTGTAATAATCAGGATGTTTAATAAAAGGCATGTAGATATGTTTTAAATATAGAAAGTACAGTTGCAGCTTATCTTTAATAGAGGATTACAGCTGTACATTGCTTAAATCTGAATAACCAAACAAGCATGATTCTATTTTTCTGTTTTTTTGTGGAGCCACTTACCACAAAAGCATCTGTATGTTCATCAGCTTCTATTTCCACATCATCTGGAACCTGCTCCACTGTTAGGTCTTCAAGGGGTTGAGGCTGCAAATTATAACACTGTATTAATAAAATTCACATATCTAATATGTTTAATATATTATTGCTAACACAGTATTTAATTTAAAATAAATAAATGAAGTACCTTTTCTTCCATTTCATAATCCACTCCAAATATAGGATTAGCTGAATAAACTTTGTGAAGTGAATTAATCTCTTTCACTGCCTCCTGTAGTTTCTCTACAGGGTCTATTTTAAAACCAAGTACATATCCTCCACTCTATATCATAGAGAAAAAAGACAACATCTGTTTATTAGTCTTATTTTTTAAATATTTTTTTCTTCTTGATAGATATTTCCAGTTTAATGATAGCAATTTTCAGCTTGCTGAGAAAATTTGAATCATGGGTGAAATTAAAACAATGACAATGCCACTCTGTGAGGTAGATCAATTTTAACTGTTAGCCCATTCAATAAAAGAGGAATAAAATCCTTATACAGAAAACCACCAGCAAACAAGGATGGGACAAATTCAGAAGTGATATTAATGATTTATTCCCATCCACTCAGCAAATGTTGAGTTTGATAGGTCTTGATGTTATTAAAGGAGCTTTCAGAGACACAGAAATAATGAAAATATTTAAAGCAGTGGTCTTAATTAAGTATAGAATTAAGTAGATCACCAAAATAATCTGTCAGAATAGAGTGCATTTGACAGTTACAAGCTAGTCATGCTGGCTTACTGTTGCTTTGCTTAGAGAAACTGTAACTCCCAATAGCCATACTGGCCATAAAATACACTTGAAGCAGTGCAAAGATAACTTTAAGTTTTCAAAAGGCCACATAGAAGGAACGCTCTTATGTAACTTAAAAGTAGACCATGACATTTCAGAATTAGAGAAATATTGCATATTATAAATATAAAAATATTGCATATAGAGAAATAGTGTATATATGTATATTAAAAATATAGTCAATAGAAAAAGGCTATTTGAGCTTCTTACCTGCTGAGAACTCTCTATCACAAGTGCCAAGCCAAACTTTGAGTCTCTCATTTTTATTGAACGCTAATGGTAAAGAGGTATAACACTGTTAAAAATTTTGTAATTACTGGATAAATTGTTTCAGTTTGTTTTTTTACACTGTAACAATTACAATTACTGGCTCTGGAAGCTTGGGTACCAGCATTCTCTCCCATTTACCATTACAAATCTGAACCCCTTAAAACCTCAGGGAAAAGTGTTTTATTAGAAGTGGTAACAGTAAATTTCTGAACATTAGGTTCACAGATTATTAATCCCAGTGTATGTAGGTGGCATGAAGCATCAGAGTAAATATTAAAAAAAAATTGAAATACAAGCCATTTTCAACACCTGTACCTGCCCAGAAAATCCCCCAACTAATCTGGACAGAAAAGGAAATATACCCTGTGGTTGATGCTGGCCAGACTAAATTCCTCTCTAAATGAGGGTTCTGAAATAAAATACTGGTAAGCTGGGAGTTTTAACCAAAGACTTATACATATGTTGTTTCATTTTCAAAATGGTTGTTGTAAAATACTTACAATTTGTAGATATGGTATGCTGACATTAAAGCTGTCATTCATATTTGCATGCCAAACTATTCTCACATTAGTAATAAAAAATGTTCCCAAATTCCCCTATTAAAGAAAAGCTATGTTAGAATTGCTTTAAGTATGGAGCTTTTTTCCCAAACATGATGATTACTGCTATCCATTTACATATTAAGCAAGGTACAGCTGCATAATTTATTCACTAAAAGCCTGTTGAAATGTTTCTATTGATTGCAAGGAAGTAGGATCCAATCTTTAAAGGCTACCAGAACCTCAGCAATGAAAATAGCTGGGAGTACCTACTACTGCAGCAAAGCTGGATCAAGTCACAGCCCAGCCAACCTCAAGTGAATACATGAAGCATCTGAGAGCGTTATTAACTGTACAGATCTGGAATTGGCATAAAGCGTAAGTATAATGGCATGTGGGTTAAACTTAGGTAATTGAGGAGATGTGTGCCAAGGAAATATAGAGGAAAGAACTTTTTAGCTTGTCAGAATGGATCATATTTCTATTCTGGACTAAAATTGCACAGACAGAAATATCAGCTCCTGTTTTGTTTCACTGCTCCGGGAAATGCTTGCAACTAATGCCCTATAAAATAATGTGTTTTCTATTTTTATCTTAAAGTTTTATTTTTTTTTAAAGACACAGAATCCTTTCCAATAATTTCAATTTTCATTAATAAAAAGACAATATAATCTTAATACTGTTTAGTCAAAGCTGCATGTAAACACACAAATGTTCAGCAGAGCACTTCAGAAACATGGTTTTCTTTCAGTATCATATAGAGCTTTAGACTCATATCTTTTTAACAGAAATTGCATATCTAGTTCCTTGCATATTACCCAGATCATGCAGACTTAAGGCTGTCAAAAGGAGATTTTGTTGTAGTGAGTAGCAAATATATGGGATCATTTTCTCTCCATGCATCAGCTGATGAACAGTATTAAGGGTAATTCCTTGGAAGTTACAAAACTATAGGAGTACAATTGCTAGATGAAAGCTGAAACATTTTAACTTTTCTGTAGTCAATGTATTCTGATTCTTTACTATACCTGGTCACTTGACAGATTCCAAACTCCATTGACTTTATCATATATTTGTTCTTGTGGTAACAATCTCAGTTGCTTGTTTTGAATCAATGCACTTCTCAGCTTCAGATCACGATACATTTTGGAAGTTTCATAAGCTCTGCAAAAAATATAAAATACATATTAGTTCATACGTAGTTCAGTTTTACTACTATTTTTACTTTTTGCTTTAGTACAAACATGAAATGCATATTTTCAGCTTTTCTTATCACCACACTGCACAGAATGAGTACTAGTAAAACTTTTCAACATAATTAAGTATATTCCAGCTTTCCTCACTGAAATTATCTTTAAACTTAAATCAGTTTTAATGACTTTTTGATCTCCTGTATTGTTCACGTCTATACTATTTTTCCTTTTCCTTAAGACAGTCATCATCCAGCCTCTATTGCAAAGCATAAGTTCTCTAGATCCCATGCTATACACAGCATGGACATTAACAATCCTTTATTTTTCAGTGCCAGTTAAATCACAAGCACAATCCAATATATATGTCAGTATTATGTGGCTCTTGAACAGACACCCATGGTAATATATTAAGCATACATTCACTCAGATGACTTGTCTTTAGGTGTAAGCACACAGTGTTTTGTAGTCAAAGAGTTCTGACCAGGATTTAACTCTTCATTTCCTTTACATGGTCTGAAAATATGGGAAATTATTGCAGACAGAAATTGTAGCTAGAAAATGCAAACTGAAATTAGTTCCTTTATACTCTTATTTGTTCAGTTAGTTTATAGACATGAGGTGTATAAATTGTGATCAATAACTAGAATAAAAACACATTAATTTTCATTATGTGCAGTTATCTACTAAAACTTGTGATCATTCTTCCCCTTCCTTCCAGAGATTGTTCTCTTTTGGGAAAGTTTTCTGAATCTTGAATATGGACAATCATAAACTGTGTTTATCAACAGTTGTAATCTCCTGTATTTGAATCCTTGATCAAACACTATTTTAAGTACACTACCTGTGCACAGCAATAACTGAAGTGAAAAGTCTGGGACTTCCAGGAACAACATTGGTAAAAATGAACTCAAACCGAGTATTGTTACATTTAGTCAATATATACAGAGCTTCTGTCTGCCCTCGTAATTTCTGTAAGGAAAAAATTAAATTTTACATTTGGGCAATATAGTAGCTTGATTGTACAAATAATAAATAATCTTCAGTTATTGTCTAAGTTATTGTTTTAAACAGTGTATATGGAAATGTAATCTTGATTCTACCACTAATCTACTGCTTTCTTCAACTGAATTTATTTTTCTTTTTGACCAACTAGCAGTTCCATCAACAGTAAAACTAATGCAGCCTGTCTGCTCTAAATTTGCAGTATCATGACTGAAACAATATTTTTGATTTTGTTATTATATGGTTGTCCGGGAAATCTACATCATCTTCCTGCTAGCTCTATGTGGCAAGGCAAACAAATAGCTTCACAGTTGCATGCAGCTCAATTTAGACTATGTATTTGAGAGGTCTCCACTTTTGAAACAAAACTTTCATCACTATTCTATTACGGTTCTTGCAACTAAACTTTCAGATTATTCTTGATATAGTGCAAAAAGTATAAATATAATTACAGCTTCTTTTTATTATTTTTAGAAGTATTTTTTGGAACTTACTGAGTTGGCAGTTCTTGTAGTTATATTTATAACACAGTTGTAACCGACAGCTTAAAAGTCAAGGGAGAAAAAAACATTGTTTTGAGAACAAGAAAAGTAACAGTCAAAATTACAAAGTATATTACTGAATTTTGTAGCACAGCTTTAGCTGCTATTTATGAGAATTATACTTTGTGATTAATGCTCTGGGTCCTCATCACAAACCTGAAGACTAACTTTAGTTGGAAAGGATCTTGGGAGTTTCTTTGGTCAAGTGCTGCTCTGAAACCAGGACCAACTCTCGCTGCTTGGTGTACAGTCCAATCCAATAAATATTTCCACAAAAGGGGACTCCACACTGAGCACTGGAAATAATTTGCGTAAAAAGTAACTGCATCCTGCCCTGTTTCAGCACATTAAATTAAATATGGGCAAACCTCTAGCTGCTCATACAGTTTTAACTCATACTGTTAAAATGAGAAACTTACTCAGAGTTTACAATACTAAAACTGGAAAGGCAGGTACTTGTGGGGCATAAAGAGAAACGCAGAATGTGAATAAACAGGTGGGAACAAGAGCTACAAGTAAAGCAATGTATGATGAAGCTCAAATTTTTGTTTCTAAAAAACCAAATTAATCCCACATCCGCCAAATAAAAAATATGCCTGAAGAACTCTTCAACTTCTTTTCTGAGAAATTAACACTGAATATTGAATATTATTATTTTGCTATGAATTATCAGTTCCTATATTATAAAGAGTTTCATTAGTAAAAGTTTATTTCAGACTTTACAGAGCAACACAGCTATACTTCAGTATTCTGTACTGAAATCAATACTTTGTGAATGAATAGCATGCCACCACAAAGAAAACAAAAGGTAATACTTACAGAGATTGACTCTGGGCAATGACAGTGAGCGCCAAATGATCCGTAAATTTGTCACAAGCAATTTGCCTAGAGATAATGAGAGTAGCTATTTTTAATCTAAATAAATTACATTAAATGAAATATTCTGATACAACAGAATATTCTTTTCCCTTTACAGGAAAAAGAAGAAAAGCACAGGACACCCCACCAGAAAAATCACTAAACACTTAAATGCTTAAAATGCTAGCAGAGAAAATCCAACAAGGAACAAATGAAGCAACCTCTAATATATACCAGCACTCCTCAAAATCAAACCAAGAACCATTATTGATTTCAATCCAGGTGCTTACAGTAAAAATGCAGACACAATCAGTGCAGAACTGCTCTGGGGAGGAGAAGTGGAAGGCAGTGAGTTAACTATCACAGCAGTATTCATTAACCTCACCCCTTTACCATATGCAAATTTACTCCATTCTGCACCCTGTAGAGCAGCATATCCAACCCCCTGCAGGGTCATCTCAGCATGCCGGCAGCTTCAGCCCCTGCCCACTACATATTTCTTACTGATTCAGTTAAAAATAGGGTGGGGCAAACTGAGCACTAAAGAGGATTACAGCAGAACAGCATCACACTGTTTATAAATGGATTATTCCTACAAGGCCTTCAATTCTAAACCTATTCTGAGACAAGAATCACCTTCCTACAACTTTAAGAAAACGCTCAGAAGCAGATCTGTGAAATAGGCAGGATCTCTTCTGTGTAACAGAGCACTGATACAGAGTTCAATGGAAAACCGACTGGGTTTTCATGAACCTACACAGGTTAAATAGCAGAAAGTTTACAATTTCCCTGAGTATGCAATTACCTCTGTCTCCATTGTTTCCTTTGGTATCTTCAACAGACTCTAAGCAGTCTATAAGGACCTCTCCAGGTCTCATTTTCATTTGTCTAGAAAAAGGAAAAATAATTTATCTTTCAAAAATAATGCCATTTTTATTTCCCTACTTCACTTTCCTGTTTTCTGCTCAGTACATCATGCAGTGAAAAATCCACACATACATACAAATAAACTTTGCATACCTAAAATTACCACTGCATCTCACACATAAAAAATATTAATCTTTATTGTTAAATTATAACATTAAATAAATAAATAATTATGTAGCAAGTGTGACCATGAAAACTATATGCCAAAATAAGGAAAAAGTATGTGGAAATTGGAGGAAAAAGCAAAAAAACCAAACTCACTTGCGTTCACATAATTTTTAGGGGACAGAGTTTATTGCCTCTTGATGTACTTTCAGGTCATAAGGAGTGGAGCTAGGCTCAGGAAAGAAGAGATTCCAGCAAAAGAAATATCAGATGTATAAGGACATGTGAAATGCTCTACTAAATTTTCCACAAAGGGTGTGGTTTCGTTTTTTGTTTGGTGTAGTTTTTTTGGTGAGGTCTTCTATTTATTTGTTTATATTATTATTTTGCTTTATTTAACTGATCTAACCACTTAATTACATAACAAGAAATGCAGTGCTAATTTTTGCTGTATTTTAATCGTATTGTCAAAAGCGGCCAAAACTCTTCATGTATGGCATGACAGAAACAAAATGTATTATTAAGACACGAATTTCGTGAAATACTGCACAACCATTGCCCCGTTCCCTGAGAAGGATGCCAACTCCACGGCAAGGGCGCCACGTCCTGGTAACCGTGAGTGCCACCGCCCCGCAGCCACACGCCTTCAGTTCGGTTGTACTTCTCAGTGCTAGAAAAGCTCAGCTGGGAAAAGTATATACCCTTCCCTCAGTCCTCCAGTGTGCAACCTTCTGCTTTGCTTTGTTTCGTTGTTATATATTGAGAACCGTGAGTGGACCCCACCGAGCAAGCACTACCCACCCTGTCCCGCCCCGCTCCCCCAGCAGAAGGCGCTCCTCCGCTGCCGCCACACCGGGGCGCTCCCGGCACACGCTGGGGCGCTCCTGCCACGCACTGCGCCGATAACGGCGGTCGGCCGCAGCCTGCGGAGGCAGCGCACAGCCAGCCGCCTATCGGCGCCGGGCGGGCCCGAATGCGCCGCTGTGAGGGCAGGGCCGGGTCGGGACACGGACACTCACTGCGGGGAGATGTCGAAGCGGACATCCCTGTCCTCCCACAGCACGTCCAGTACCCCGCTCATGGCCGCCACCAGCCCCGACGAGTCCGCGCGCCGCCCTGGCAACGGGGTTGGGGGGGAAGGTGGGCCCTGCCTCGCGCTCCCGCGGCGGCCGGGATTGGCTGCGGCGCAGCGCGCGGGGAGCGCGCGCGCAGTGGTGCCCGCCCTGGCTCCTCCCCCGGCTCGGCTGAGGCGCTGAAACCTAAAACGTGAGAAGCCCTCGCGTTGTCGGTAACGCAGCCTTGAGCCATGGGGGTTTGCGGTGCCGGGTGTTTGTTTGTTTGTTTGGTGGTTTTGGGTTTATTTTAAAATAGTCGAGATGTGCCATTTTTAATTTGGAATGACTTGAAACATGTATCCAAATTTTAATTGCATTGCCCTACCACTTTCAAATTAAAAAAAAATAATACTCCGAATAAGAATCATAAGAAAAAAACTTTCCCTTTGGTAGTACTTTCCCTAAAGCTTGTCCCTGGGTTGGCGAGGACCCCATTGCACACATCTGGAAATGAACACAAGCTGGATGAAATAAAGCAGCAGGCGGGAGGTGCCTCGTCCTCGCTCTGGCCCTGTCAGGAGAGGGGCTGAGCGTTCTGGAGCAGAAAGGGTGGAGGGTGTTTCGGTTGAGGCCAAGCTCCGTTTTTTGTTGATACGCTTTGCTCAGGTTAAATAAACAACCAACACCAAACCACACAAATTCAACTAAAAATTATCAACGAGTTTCACGTACAGGAGTGCATAATCTGAGATGTTTGGCCTTGTTAAGGGCTGTGGCAGAAATCCAGTTATCAGAAACGCATGACGCAGTGAGTGCAATTTAGCTGTGAGGTAAGTTTTTAGTCCTGTAAAAGTACCATTATCTCTTTCCTGTCCTGGCAGTAAAACCAGAAATGTTTTATTCTAAATAAGTTTTAAAGTCTATTAAATAACAGGAAATGCAATTTATATAGGCAGATATTAATGTAAAAAGAAATATCACATTGGCAGACAAAAAAACTGTGCTGTGCTTAATGTTTTAAACATAAGTTTAAATAGTTAATGAAAGAAGATGAAAATATTAAAATGCATTTAAAAATTAGATTTGGCTTTCAGAAGAGAAACACCTTGGAAGGACCATTTTAGATATGAACTAACCCAACACGGTAATGCCAGTTATTGGTATATTTACTCACAGAAATCTGTGGATGTGTTTTAACTTTAATTGTCATGGATCTTGGCTAGCTGATAAAAACTGAGGAGAGTTTACTGAAAAAAAAGGACAAAATGTACCTGTGATGTGTTTATGAAAGGTGGGTAACTGAACCACCTCACTGTCGTGACCCAGAAAGCATATAGGCCACAAGCTGATGCATTTGCTGTATTTATCTTTATTAAGTAGTATTTTGCATGTAATTTGGAAGTTGATATTTAGTGCTTTAAATAGTAAAATACTATTTGTGAGAATAGTTTCACTTAAAAGAAGTGAAGTTTTCATTGCAGAATCCATGCCAAATATCAGATTTCCATAACAAAGGGAAAAGAACTTACAGAATGACCAAGGATTGGTTTCCAAAGCAATATATGTAGCTTAAAATAAGGTCTAGTTAGTGATTGTACAATGATAGTATTTTAAGATCTTGGTGAAGGAAGGGCAATTGCTATAGCAAATGCTACCCTGATCTTACCGTACCTGAGTAAAAAAGGAAATTTTGTACTCTTGATACTTTTGTTATCTACTATTTTGTTATCATCTCTATGTCATATAATAAATGCTAAAAGCATTAAAGTATGCTTGCATAGGTACGCATTTTGTTTTAGTTAGTGGGTATATGACTTCATAATGTTAGCATTCTAGAAATTAATTTGTTTGATTTTAGATACCATGCTGGATACTTGATAAAAAAGCCAAACAATCAATAGCTTCAACCTTATCATTTTTAATGCTGAGACTAATTCCTACCTCCAGAAAAAAATACACAAGCCTGTCTACATTCCAGTTCAGACTCAAAGCGGTTTGCATTTCCATCGCAGCCACCATACCAAAACTGAGCACAAGCATTGGCTTGTTTATCATAATACCATCTGATTGTATAGACACGGCATGGCCCTTGATCTAGCCTTAGCTTGCACCGGAGGTCCACAATACTTTCTGAAATTAAAAAAAAAAAAAAGAATAGAAACCATTCAGTTTGTAAAAGTCAGTTGTATTATATAGATTTTACCTTTAAAATTCTTACTTTGTTTTATTTTTTTCTGCTAATCTTATACAATAGTTTAAGATTAATTTTTAAAACTAAAGATGTAAATATTGAAGCCAAGTTACAAGTGCATCTTAGTAGTCAGATAAACTGTTCCTTTACTGGCATGATTCTAGTAATTCCAGAAATAATCGTATTATGGCTCCACATACAAAAAGAGCAAACAAGATGAATATGATAGTTTTGAAATACTTTTTTTTGAAATCTCATTATGTGCAACCAGTCTCATGAGCAAACTGAAATTGTAAGCCAAAGAGCTGTGAGCTAGTTGTATCTGCTGTTTTTACATCTAGTGCATCCTTCTGCTGTATGTTTTCCTTGTTGTGTGGGAGAAGAGACATAAAAATACTGAGAAGAATATAAAAATCTTGTCTTGCTTTTGTAAGATATTTGTGCTACTTATCTAATAAAACGGTAGTAATAGTGTAGTAAGTTTGAATTTTAAACTCCTACAGATACAGAGGACTCTAACATACTAATCTGGTCTCACTCACTTTAATTTATTTAATACCATGAGATAGAAATCAGTTTTCTGTGAAGTTTAATGTTGTGACTAAAATTTTGTCTTTTGCAACTGGTATCTTGTCACTTTTTTTTAACAAAAACGTTAGTTACAGAGACTGAATAAGTTGTGCCACTGTTCCCAGGAAACATGGGAACATGTTTCTATCACTCTCTTCTGTTGCTCCTATCATAATGCACTATTACTGGAACTGAAAATCCCCCAAATGATGAATGAAATACAGTTGGACATTTCATATAAAAAGAATCAGCCCTTTAAGCACTCAGCTAATTATTATACTCAAAATGACTAAACACTGTTTTTTCCTATTGCTCCTCTGAAAGAGAAATACATTCTTTCTGTCCAGTTCCAAAATCACTGTCTTTGTTTTTAATGAAGCCTCCCACCTCTGTAGATTGCCCCTCCTTGTGCTGACTGGCCCACCCTCAGTGAGCATTATGTTCTCTTTTTGATGGCCCTTAGGAGCTCCCTCCCAGGTTATAGACAACCTTACTTTTGCTTTAAGTGGAGAGGTGGGATCCCAATCTTGGGAAGACAAGAACTGCAAATAGATTTGTTATAAAATCCTGAAATGACTTCTATATCACAAACTCACAAAATCTTTGGAGAATGGAACAAAATTACTCTGATTTAAAGCCTTACTAAAATTTAGTACCGGGTGAAGAGAGAACAAAATGATAAACTAGTTATGATCTACAACCCACCAGGTCTTGGTGTGGGGCCTGCAGTTGAAAGAGATGATGTCATCATTTTACTGGATGGTGGTTGTTTAGATGACAATAACGGTAACACAGCTGCAGGTGAAAATAAGCAGAATGAGACACTGATTTTTCATCAGCCAAAAATGAAAATGAAGAAATAAATGAAAATAGAAATACCTCTAGTGTTTACTGTTAGAGTTGGCTGTTTTTCTTCAACTTGTTCCTCTTCATAGGCTTCATAGACTACAGGAGGTACGTTGGTCTGAAACAAGCATTTGATTTTTTTTCTTTTCAGATACAGTGAAGTGTTTCAAAATGAACAAGCCCTCCATGACTTAGAGATTTTCTAATGTTTTTCTTTTCCATTTACCCTGACTTCAGTGTTAAGAACCAGAATTTTAACTTCTCCTGGTTGGTTTACCAGGAAGGTTGTCATATCTAAATGTGGGATAAATATTTTTTTTTAGTTGAGCTTTACAGAAGTTTATTTAAAGACTTAAAATTATAATCTACAATTGAGTCCAATTACTGGTCTTAGACTTAATTATAACAGCGTAATTGCTTTTTAATATTGTTATGATTTACACTGTGGCACAAATATTACTGTATTAAGCACAGGAATCCTCGTAACAGTATCAGGAATAAGTTACAGCTATTAGTTAATTGCCTGCAGGCAACATAAGAGCTCTTACTCAGAACAATCAGCTCTGAGTTTTCCAAGTTAAAGTAGCTGTCCTGCAGAAAATTAAGGGAAATGATACAAATTATGTTAGGTAGCACAGAAAGAGATATACTTTAAATTTCTGCTTGTTAAAGCCTGCTGAATTTTCATACCGGAGCTAATGGTTGAGGAAGATAGCCAAGACTCAGAGGACTTTCTACTGTAGATACTCCAAGTGTTTGTGCTGCAAGTGGTTGTCTATTAACATTGTTCTTCTGAAGTATGTAATGTAAAGAACTTGGAGATACTGAATGGAAGGATCGTCCACTTGCACCATTTTCATTATGGTTGTATACTAAGGTGCCATGTTCATCTTCACAAAATTGATTGACTAATTTAGACTCCAGAGCTGTTTAAAAAAAAAAAAAGTAGAAAACTTATCATACTGAGGAATTCAATGTATTTTTAAAATGTGGATTACTTACATATATCAGTAATATACACGTAATCTAGAACTCCTTCAGATTGTTAACACGCATCTAAGATTATTCCAGACTCTTTGGAGTATGGATTTTTTGGTCACAAATTTGCCATTGTGTAAGTCCTCCATATGGTAGAAAATACAATGAACTCACATATGGGTGTTCATCTAAGCTTACTAACAATTACTAGCTGGTAGTGGGAAAACAACTGCTTATCTTGCTGATGAGAATAACCAAGTGAAAACGGGTTATTTTCCTGGGGAAGTGAACGAGTAGCATTTACGACAATGGGTTACATTCTGATTTACAGTCAGCAGATTTTCAGTGCATGAGCACTTAAGTAGCTGTTTTTCTAGACTGGGTGACATTTCCCCATTGGCATGTTGCCCCATAATGTAACACCATAGACAAAGGGGATTTGTATCTCTAGATTCCTATTACTTTTCAGCATCAAAACATATCCACAAAGATTATGCTTCTCCCCCACCCTGCCCCCTTCCGAGAAGCATGAGATACAAAGCAGAATAAAACTTCAATGAACGCACCTGAGAGGGTGTTAAAGTCATCAATGAGATACATGTGTTCTCTGTCTGGGTCTGAAGCAATCAGGTTTAGCTCACGCACAAACTCATCCTGTGTTGGATCTGAAGTATTTACGATTCCTATTGCATACATTTCGATGCTTGCTGCATGGGCCTCTCGAACAACAAGATCTAGTTTTACAGCTTCTCTCTTGTCAGTTTGGCCATCTGTTAGCACAATAGCTACTTTCCGCACCCCTGCTCGAGCACCAGAAAATCCTTCCTGGGTTGCTTTGCGGATAGCAGTTCCTGTGTAAGTGCCTTCTCCCATGTATTGCATTTTTCTAATTGCTCGCTTAACATCCTGTTGGGTTGGATACTTGTTGAGGCCAAATTCTAGCCGAACTTCTAAACTGTATAACACAAGGGCAATTCTGGTAGCATTTCTGCCTACAGTTACTCTATCTACTAAAGCAGTTACAAAGTCTTTGATAATCTCAAAATTTTCTGGTCCCACACTCTCAGAGCTGTCAATCACAAATACAAGCTCCATAGGAATTTCCTTACATTTAATACTGCAACCTACAAAGGGAAAATAAAAGAGACCCAGATCACAATGACTTGATTTGGCATGCTTTTGGAAAAGTGAAGAATGCAAATGTAAAGAATATAGAATCTGAATGTGACAATTTCCTGAGTCCTTACCACATATCTCTTTAATTAATTTAATTATATCTTCTCTCTGGATGTGGAAAAAAAAATAAAATATTTTACAACTTGCCTCTTTCAAATGAGGTATAATATTGATACTAACAAAGATTTTGTTTATAATTAATATTTGTGTCCTACAGTGACTTAGAAAAATCTAACTGTTAAACTTCCAAACTTGTCCTTGGGAATGAGTGCCACATTTTACAATGAACTATTTCATATGCATACAAGAATCAATAACCTGAAAACATGTTAACATCTCTATCTAAAACCATTAACTCCTTATTTTATAGAATGTTTTGTGATTAATTGTTTCTCATTAAAACTGAAAGGCATAAATATTTTAGCATCTGAATAATATCACATCCCTTTTAAATGTACTGGGAGCAGAGAAATAGACCTAAGTTTAGGAAGTGTAGGATTGCTTGTAGTGAACTGACATGCCAGAGCACCAATACAGAATGGAATTGGGAGTTGTCATCCCTGATGTACCTGGCCCACTCTATTACCCAGCCTTCATCAGCACAAAACCGTAAAACTGCTACCTTCAGAGCTGTCTGTTCAGAAAAATGATAGCTTCTGTGACATGTGAACAAAGTGTTTCTCAGTATTAGAGCAATCATTTGTCGTATCTTTTGAAGTGCATGACAGGATTCATCTGGCATTGAATCAGTCTTTCAAATACAACCTTTTGCTACTGTTCCTCAGCTTCCATCATAAACCATAGTAGTATTTATGTGCTCACTGACATACTTTACTGAATTTGGCTCAACTGTGGTAAAGGCTTAGCAGAAATAAAAATAAGTTTATAGCATGATAGAGCATGAAAAGTTTGGAGATCTTTTGCTCTTTAGACTCTTAAATACTTGCAAAAAACCCATCCTGCATCAAGTACACACCTGGGTGATCTAACACTAGCTGTAAAAGAACATCTAGCAGAAAAATACCTAAAGTCACCTGGAACTTTTAATTCTATTTCAGCATAAAGTAGATGAGAAAAAATCAGAAATCTTTTGAGTTTTTTTTCTATATTATATATATTGTATATATTGAGACAGCTGAGACAGCTTCTAATCTGAAAGCTCTTTCCAAAATAATTAAAAGGCTACATTTCATTTGATAGTGTTTTTTATATCTTCTTGTAATGGGATTTAAATAATGGAATTTGCTTACTGTTAGACCTTGGTTTCCCTTTGGTCCGGTTTTGCCCTGTAACAGTGAGTGGTAATTAAGCTATTGCAATTAGATAGTAACATTGTAATTCAGAATACAACTTCATCAATCCCATTATTAGAATAATATTTGACCAATAGGAAGTTAAACAAGAAAAAGTGTGCTTCTGATGCATATGCATTGCCTTATGCGTGTAGTACCTGCAACCTCCTAAGGTGGTTTATGGGAATTGGATGACCTCAAGTCTCCCACTGGATCACTGATTGTCAGTTGTCTTTCACTGCTTTCCTGGTTTTGGCTGGGATAGAGTTAATTTCCTTCTTAGCAGCTGGTTCAGTGCTGTGTTTTGGATTTACTATGAGAATCATGTTGACAACACACTGTTTTGGTTGTTGCTAAGTGGTGCTTACCCATAGTCAAGGACTTTTCAGTTTCCCATGCTCTGTCGGTGGGAGGCTGCACAAGGAGCTGGGGGAGCATGGCCAGGACAGCTGACCCGGACAGGCCAAAGGGATATCCCACAGCATGGGAGGGCACACTCGGGACAGGAACTGGGAGAGTCGGCTGGGAGGGGCCGATCACTGCTTGGAGATGGGCTGGGCATCCATCAGCAGGTGGTGAGCAATCTTATTGGGCATCACCTGGCTTTTTTATGATTATGACTATGATTATCCTTGGTTCAATTATTAGACTGGTTTATATCCACCTGTGAGTCTTCTGCTTGCTTAGGTTTTTTTTCCTTTTTTTTTTCTGATTTTCCTCCCCATCATACCAGTCCTGTGAGGTAGATAATCAAGTGGCTGTGAAGTGTTTAGTTGCTGGTTGGGGTTAAACCAGGACAACTGCCTTAAGGAAGAAAACACATCCATGTGGCAAGTGGGGTATTAATCAAGTAAATGTCTGTGCTTTCAAAATTTTTTAATAGTTTCAGTTTCTTAAGTGTTTCAGATTATATGGATTATATGTAATTAAACAGAAAGAAGAACACACAATCCAGCTTTGTTTTTGAGTGGTTAAAGAAAGCATCTGTAATAAACCTGAGTTACTCACAGGTTCTCCAGGTAAACCAGGGTCACCCACATCACCTTTTTCTCCTTTTTTCCCCTTGTCACCTGTAGCTCCTCGATCTCCCTTTAAAACCATGGTGGTAAGCAGACAGAAGGTGAAAGTCAGTTTTTGTTACACTTTTCAAATTTCTCTCTAGTAGCCTTTGTTGAATGCACATTAAACTTGTGACACAAGTTAGAAATCTTCGTTAGAGATTATTTAAATAAATTGGTACTTTGTGAACTTTGTTAATAACTTGTAGTTTTGGCTAAGCATTTTTATGGGAAAAAATACCTGAAGTGGTTTGAACAGTGAAGTATCTCAAACAACTACATTCAGACTGAGAGGTATAATGGGATATTGCATGATGGAAATTATTATCTGTGCCTTAGAAAAATAAGATAACACTAGGGAAATAGAAAAGAAATCCAAGGGTGTCATTGGAATGAATAATGGGAATATCACTCTGAGAAACCTTTTGGCCCAGAAAAGGTGTTTGGCATAGCAAAGAAATGTATTAGTGCTTCTTGGTTTCATTTTTAGTAGACTATGGGACTTTGTGCAGCCTTTTGGAGCCATTGTGATCACATCTAAAAACTGATTCCAACCTACCATTCTCTTTTTCTTAACACTGATGTAGTCCCAAAATTTTGCATAGCAGGTAGGTGAAAGACAGTGATATTAAATCCAATATTTTAATAAAAAAATAATAATATAACTTCTAATAACAATAAAACTTCCAATAATAGTATAATCTTCTAGTGTCTGGGGCTCCCTTTACATGGAATTCACATGCCTCGTGAGTACTGACTGTAAAAGGGCATTTTGAGTGTGTTGGCTTCCATCTAGAGCATTATCTCACTATTATCTCTGATTTAGATATCGTACCTTCTCTCCCAGAAGCCCATCTCCAGGGGGGCCTCGTGGTCCTGGCATTCCTTGAATACCTTGTTCCCCCTAATGATAATCCAGGTAGTGGTATTAACCCTTTGTAATCATCATCACACAGTAATTTAAAATGTTCAAAGAGAAACTTTTCAAACTGCATTTTAACAAGCATCTTGAGGCACTTGAGGCAATTTAGTGGCTAACTTATATTTCTCAAATACTTCTTCTGTATAAAGAATACAATTATGAAAACCCACATGATCATTATTGGATTTAATTTTAATTTGATTGTAATTTTATTTTTTTCCCTCTTTACATCATATTTTATTCCTTCTCATTCTGCCTTTCTTACCTCTATCTTTTGAGTCTGTCTCATCTGACCGATGCTTTGGATAAAAGGGCATATTACAAAGAAAAATTAATAGTACACACAGATTGAGAAGGGAGGCTTTTTCTCTACTAAATAGAGTGGTAGTACACATAACTAATTCAGACTGTTTCTGCAAGCATGAGAGTTGAGGGAGTGGTATTTTAAATTTTGTAAAGGTATCTTTAACTGGTAAAAGTTCATTCTTCCTTTCTCAACACACACATACTTGGACTAGTTTGCAGTGGTAGACAGAACATACTTTGCAGGTGCTCACATTATCCTTCTCATTTTCTAGCCTTAGGCCTTAGGCTCTCTTCATATAAGAAACAATGTGAAATCTCCTTAACAGTGTGATGGTCAGATTGACCACTCAACACAGGTTAAATATTGAAGACAGTGAGTGTTTTTACCTTAGTTCCTTGAACACCTTCACCAGGAGGTCCCATAGAGCCAGGTGGCCCTGGGCGTCCTATGGTTCCCTAGAGAATGTTAATAATAAAAATACACAATAAATTGTTATACCACTGTGTAATTTCTTGTTCTTCCTCTACCAAAGATGTGTTTTTATAAGTAGTGGGAATAAGATTGCTCTAGCTGAGGAGTCTTTTTGGCCTTTATTAGATTTTAATAATATAATTTATACTTCAAAGGAGTCACTTGGCTTAATACTTAGTGAACACAAATCTCCTTGCTGGTAGAGATATATGCTGCATTGAAGGATGGATTGAATTGGTGGGACATTGGGGACTGAATTAAAATTTAATAGAAGAATTATTACTGGTTTTTATTACTTTATTACTGGCTTTTTTTTTAATCTTTTACCACCATTACACAGTAAGGCCTATATATACACATACTAATGTGGCATTGCAAATAAACACTAGTTGCTAATTTAAAAGCTAGTTTTCAATAGAACTCTAGATAAAATGTTCCCATTCCATGTTACTCACAGGAAGCAACCAAAACCCGCATAATACATAGTAATTTTATGTCCATACTGCTGTTCTAGTATCTCTGCATGAAACTCAGTGTCCTCATTTGTAAGGATCCCATGCTCATGTCATTCCTTTGGACTAGTACTGCCTGAGGAGGTGCTTCACCACTGCTTTTCTCTGGACCCCACCTTCCTGCCAGTGGGAACTGAATCTCAGGGACCAATGAGCCACAATGTGCAGGTAACTCATGTTGCATAATCTTTGCATTTGGCATTGTTGAGTTCCTTTATATTTACATTCAAACCAGTTCTTTTGTATTCAGTAGATTTTTAAGACAGCTGTAGGAGCGTGAGAGTTTCCAATTTGGGAGGTTTCACAGTGAAAATTGCTTTTTATAGTTACAGTTATTTTTGGGCCTTTGTCATGGTTTCAAAATAATTACAAAAAATAATCCTTTTTGCAGGGTCATACTCATCATCATATGATCCTCATACTGGTTATTAGATGATTGTTTGATTTATACAGTAAAAAAGAGGAATTCATCCCAGAAGAACTCAACAGTAGTGCCTATGGCTGTAACAATAGTATAGGCAAGATATACTAAGTGGTTGCCCAGCCCTTAATTTTGACCAATGCTGAGTCTGAAGAAATGTTTTCCATTCAGTTGCAGCTATTGTCTGCAGGAGCTAAATGTTTTTCACTGATCTTCACTGCAAGGTTATCACCTTATAATTTGTTATATGCAACCACAAGGACGTTATGGTTTATGGCTAGTCACCAGAAATATTTTTGATTTTCTAAAAAATAAAGATTATTTGTTAGATTAGGTGTTTCCAGTTTTCTGAAGACAGAAAACAGGTAGATGTCTATGCATAATCACACATTTGTATAGTATACTTTTTCCTCCTGATTTAGAAATTAGACAAAGAGAGACATAATTGTTTAAATCTCTTACTTTTGGTCCTGGCAGGCCTCTTCCTAGGGGTCCAGGGGGGCCAACTGGTCCTCTACTGCCAGGATCACCCTGAAAGCCAATACTTTAAGAAATAAGTAATGAATACCAAAGTTTAATTTATCTCTAGCATCTGTTATACCCAAATGGGACAGAGAGAACTATTGAACTGCACTGTGCAAGTCCAAACAATGCTAACCCAACTATATTGCTGGCAGGGCAAGAAGGTTATTTAGGATAAACAGTGGCTAGTAGTCTAAACATATTCAAGTCAATTATGCACATTTACACAGGAATTACAATTCCCATAATATAAAATGAACTCTAGATTCCCCAAACCAAATAAACCCCAGCAAACCTAAACCAAAAAAGGTCTACCTTTTATATACTGAGAAGAAAGTTAAAGCTGGGTTAAATAGGTATTCTGACTATGACCTATAAGTAGGAATTTGATCTCTATGAGATAGACTATACACAAGCATTTGCTTTTCTAGAAGTTAAAGTCTGTACCTTAGGTCCTGGTAGTCCAACTCCATCTGGACCTTGTTCACCAGGAATCCCAGGGAGGCCTGGCAATCCCTGACATTGTATGCACAGACAGAATATAAATTTAATTTACAGCTACATTGACTTTGTGCATTTGTTAATATCTACATGTTAGTATCTTGACTATATTGTCTCTTAATGGGATCACTGTGACCTACAGATGGTTAAACTTTACTCTGATATGCAAGAAGTAGTGTCAGGATCATTTGCATGTGTGTTGCATGTCATGCAGGGGATTGAATGTGTTTGAAGGTAGAGGAGTCTAATCTGGAGAGGCAGTTGCAGAAGCAGTTCTTCATTAGGTTGCACAAAAATATCAGAAAGTATTATAAATCAGTTTACAATTTCCATGTTGATATTTGTTAATTTTTGTTCGTCACTGTGGCAAATGCAAGCGCTTTTGCTGTTGTCTTTAGCACAGGCAAATGCAATTATGTGTGATCCAAACTCCCTGACTGTAGCCAGCGATCCTTCTGAGACTTCCTTGCTGCAGCAGGGGTGGTGCAGCACGCTCATGAGCAGACTGCATATATGAGGCCGTGTCGCACATATGTGCAGGGAAGGGAGAGGAAGGAGCCTTTTCTCTTTGTATCCTTTTTGTAGGGATTAGTTATATCTACCAATAAAGGCCTCTGTAAAGAGTAGTACTGGCTCTTTGCACACCAGTTGCTTTTTCAGTGGTTCTGGGATGTGTATGGACCTGGCTGCTTAGTTAGATTGTATTTTCCTGTTTGGGAATAAATTTTGTATGGTTGGGCAGAAGACGGGACCCTACATGAAGATTTTGAGGGAACTGATTGAAACATCAGTCATACTTTGGATAAAAGAACCTACTTGGAATATGTTACAGTGTGTAATCAAGAGAAATGGAGGACAGGGATGATCTTGTGCTATTTCAGAGGGAGATTTAATTTTCTTCTGTGCTGAAGTGCATTTCCACAGTTGAGGAGTTTTAGGCTTTTTAGGCTTTTAGACCAGCAAATCTTTCCTAGCATGTCACACATGGAGGATAATCCCTTAGGTGTAGCACTTATTTCTTCCCAATTCACATAAAATAAAAATCTATAAACTTACAGGTGGGCCAGGATAACCATCTCCTTTTTGTCCAAAGGGCCCAGGGGGTCCTGGAAGGCCTTGGTCACCCTGATGAAGGCAGGAAAAACAGCTAAGTGAATGCCAAGACAATTGCTAGCAGGAAATTATCCATTAAAGTTAAACTCACTTTGCAAATATACTGTAATTTGATTTTATCTCTCTGTTTATCGGCTCATGTATTTTACTATGTGAATTATTATTTTAGGTTTATTTAATCCTAGATTAAGCCAGTGACATTTAATAGTCCTCATGATTTACAGGACCTTTCACTCCTAAGTCACTAATTTTAATATTTTTCAACAGCTCTGTTGTCATTTGTGGCCTACATATAAGAAGTAATTACTTTAGTTGCATTCTCCATATATTTATCATCATTTGTTCTAGGCTCTATTTTCCTGTAATGCTGTGGAACCTCATGAAACCTTTTGAGTGTAACAGGATCTTCCTATGGGAAATGTACAACTAAACTCCTTTCATGGATCAGACAGCTGGAGTATCTCAGGAACAGATTTACCAAGAAAACTCAGAGGACCCTAACCCTCCCAGCCACACTGGGGGGTGCAGTGAGTTGCTCAGTTGCAATAGAATGGATGATCAAGATTGCATTTGTTCCTGTAGCTACCCAAAATATGGGCATTTAAAACAGTGGCAAGAAAAGACCCATGCAAAAATAATTCAAAAAAATTAGACTGTAAAACACTTTACCCTGTATGGCTTTACCTTGTATGGTTGTGTGTCTAAGAACTAAGCAAAAGCAGAACAACTAATGCTGGCAGAGACAGCAAGAAGTGAAGATTGTAGTCACAGAAACATGCAGTATTGCCCAATTGAAAGTTTTACAGGGGCTTAAGGCTGAGGAAGAGAGACTTGCAGCTCTGAGCAAAGGGTATGCTTCCAGTTGATTAATTCCTGTTAGATTCCTCAGAAATGAAGACAACATGAAGTTCTCTGAATTGACTGGACTATACCAGAAAATTATGTGATTCCATCAGCATAAGCTCCTCCTGATGAAAATAAATGTAAAAATCTTGAAAACCATTGACTGATCAAAAAAGGATAGAGATTGTCATGTTTCTCATGAACATGTTTCTGTTACTCTGTTCAATTCACTCAAAGAACAAGGGATTAGGGATGTATACAAAAGTACTGTCAACCTCACTAATAAAAAACAGGTAGGGGAGGGACAGGCAGGATCCAATATATTTGGAGAAATGCAGGTTTGTATGTCCTGAGTTTATTTGTCTGCAGACAAAATCTTTCCTGGAATGAAGTGTGGCTTATGAAAGTTGAATCTAGGTACCACTGAGGCAGTACTGGAAAAGTGATAGATGAAAGCCATTAGAGATTAGCTACATATTCATGTTCTTACTCTATTACCCTGTGTCAAAGTTATGAATGATGCAAAGGAGCATGGCTGAGAAAAATTAACTACATGCTAATTAATATGTAGGCTGTTGTAAGCAGGGTTAATCGTGTGTTGCCTCTGAATTCACTCCTCATCAGTTAGAAACAATCATTCTTTTCCTGGTTCTCTGCCATCTGAAAGCCGACAGTTCACAGACTCTGGAGGATTGACCATCCATGGTTTTCCAGCTCTGCAAATCTTTATACTCTGCCAGAGTATACTCTGCCACACATTAAGAACTGTGGAACATTTCAGTGGAACACTGTGGCCATCCTAGATTTGTTTTCACTTCACTGAAATCCTCCTGCCTTATTTTACAGTTGTATCAGAAATTAGTTTAACAATTTAGGAGCTACCTTTGCCCCAGGAAGCCCAAAACCTGGTTCTCCAATTGGTCCAGCAAGACCAGGTAACCCAATTTCACCCTGCAATGAAGAAAATAAATTCTCTAGTTACATATCTTATTAAACACCACAGGCCGTGGGTTTCTTTTATACAAATTCATATATAATGAACATAACAGCTAATTTTATTTGTTGCTATTGCTAACATTAAACACCAAAAGCATAAATAAAATGAAAGAATAAATAGAACAAAAATACAAAGAATAAACAAAAGCGTTTTGCTATCCAAGGTTATTCAAAATAAAGAAATGAACAAAGGTAGGCCACATCTCAAGCTGCCATACAATTAATACCAGGGCACAGTGGTAACTAGACTGGATACAATCCACAACTCTGTTCATAGGAAAGAAGAAGTTTTAGTTGACTTCATAAGGCTGGAATTGTTTACACAAATATTAACATAGCCCACTTCAATTTTCACCCTGGGTTTCTAAGCACTTGGAGATGGAATGTGGATGGTACCTTTGGTCCAGGCACAGATCTTCCAGGAGGGCCTGGCATTCCAAGACGTCCTGGTGTACCAGGCTCCCCCTATAGAGAAGGTAGGAGAGAAAAACAATGGATTTTTCTGAAAGTGAGCATGACCATCGCATAGAGAAAACATTTATACAACAATTTACATTTAATTCCATTAAAATTCTGTTAGTATTTCTAATAAGCTATTGTATGCAGAGATCAGTCTAACTATTTGGAGAACTAACAACCATATTCTGTTTTCTCTATAGAAATGAGATTCTTCTCACTCACTGAACAAACATGTTTTTAGAAGTCCTTTTCTTAGTGTATTCAAGACTTGGTCCACCACATACAGTGCTCAAGACTTCCTGCCCTATCTGTGTAGGTATACTGAAAACATATATATATTTCTGTTAGAGTAGATTTTTTAAAATGTTTCTTTCAGTGTACTTTTTTACTTCTTTCTCATTTTATTTTTGTGGAAATACTCTTGTGTGTAAAAATAGCGAAAGAACAAGAAACCAGAGGAGAAACCTGGAGTAGCTCTTTTCTCACCTTCAGTAAGTTCTGAGTATTTTAACAGAAACTACAAATCCATAAAAGAATATCAGCCATTAGTCAGTGTAAGGTCTAATAAAGTCCTGTCATGTATTTGTATGCCATACACCATACTATCTTCTCAAATATTTCAGTATAAAAATATCAGTATATACCTTTACTTCTTCCAAACCAACAGGGAAGCAATATGGTAAATGCAAAGGTTTTTAAAAAATACTATTAGATGTTGATAGGGTTCATGGTGATTCTTGTTAAGAGAAGCCTTTGCTGAACTTTTCTGAAATTATATTTTATGAAACAAGTTCATTCTGGAACAGTTGTTTCTGAGATCTAGAACAACGTACAGCTTTGGGAGTCTATTTTACATGTATAACATAGTAATAAACTCACTTTAGCTCCAACAGGTCCAGGCACTCCTGTTGGTCCTGTTAATCCACGTATTCCTCTCTGTCCTTGATCTCCCTAGAAAAATGGAAAATATATGTCACAAATGCCAACTAATTTAAGAATGTGCTAACTGAAATCTATTGTAAATGTCAGTGAAAGATAGCGAACTTCTATTTGTAGGTGGTGCACATGAGCTCTTCCTATTGCCTTCATTGTAAAGTCAGTTAATTCTGCTCAATAATTGTCCTGTTTTGTATTTGTACAATTAAAATGACATAGATTTAATCTGAAATTAAATAAACCAGTTTACCACAGAATACTATGAGAAAAATAAAAGCCAAAAGGAATATTAAAGGAAGAAAAATAATCAAAACAGGAAAATATAATTCACTTGCTAGTACTGTTTTTTTAATTTGAAGGCAAATAGGGCCAATCAACTGATCACAATGCCCTGTCTGACTGACCAGGAAAGTTTAGAATAGTGTAAAGTTCTAAAGATAATCTGCTGCTCAAGCATATTACTAGGCAGTAATAATTACAACAAAATGAAACAACTATGAGTCCAGAATAATATTTGTTTTTGTTACTTATATTAGACGAAAAAAAGAGAGGTCTTTGACAACCCTATTCCTGGACATTACAATTTTCAATGACACCTTCAGTAAGAAATCCTCACCTTTTCCCCCTGTATTCCAATTCCTGGAGCACCTTCAGGACCTCTAAGACCAGGCAACCCTGGTTCACCCTTGAATAGAAAAATCAAAGGAGCACTGCATGTACAATGATGCGAGATAAATTTTGTATTCCCTTGAATAAATTCATTAAAACCATAGACCTTTCCAAATCAATGACAAAACTCCCAGTGATGTCAGGTGTATCCAGAGTTTTTTTTCCCATATTCAGAAGCAAGCACTGTACAACTCCATGTGGAATCCATGAAATAGCACATTTCCTTAGTGACAGCTGAACACTCTGAGTGTATAACCTTAAATAATGGGGTTCCTGAGTCTAGGAAAAAACACGGTCAGAAGGCCATGAAAGCTTGTCCATAGCTATTTTAGTGGTTTCCCTTCTGAGCTGCAGGGCATTTAATGAATTGCAAAAAACATACAATATTAAACAAAGTAAGGCAATGCCCCACCCCAAAAATTAGAAAAGGTGAAATTCTTCCTACAAAAGTATATTAGAAAGAGATTTGTTTTTCTGAAAAATGTGGTACTTTTCCCCTTGTCCATGGACACTCTCTCTTCTAGATTTTGGTGTTAGCACAGTAAGAACAGTAGCAATGTTTGGGGTGAAGCAGATAGACTGCAGAGAGAGATAAACTAACCTTTTGTCCAGGGGCTCCATCTTCTCCTGGAAGACCAGGCAGACCTGCCAGTCCTGAAGACCCTGGATCACCCTGACATCAGTAAAAAGTAAGTTCTTCTATTAAATTCAAACTTGGTACTATTCCTTCTCTGAATTAAGGAAATCTATTTAATTTTTTCCTAAACTCCATATTTGTAGAAAACATTTATGCATATGAACTGAAGTCTTATCTTTTTCTTACCACTTGGTACTGTCCTACTGTCTGATTGTTTTGAACTGTGCATTTTATCTATGCAATACAAATTATTAGGTATTAATGATTCAGCTTATTCTTAATAATGCCATCATTTCATTAAGTGGCAGCATTTGAAGTAAACATCAGATAGAACTGACTGTGACTCAGTGACATCTTGTTGATGAATATCAATGCAAATCAATTCATGTCAGTGGAATTATCATGGCCCTATTTATGTAAGAATCGAGAGCCTGACCTGGTTTTAGATGAAATGGGATAATTTGGGGTCAAATGGGTTCAATCAGCATTACTGTATTTTGTGAAATTAAAGAGAAAAATTGAATAATGTCTTTTCTTTTCCAGCCCCTGTCACAAATCTCTAACAAACAAGAGCAACATCAGGACAGCCTTGTGCCTTTCCAGTGTCACAAAATTACTTTTTCATCCATCCCATATTCTATGTTAATCTGGCTGTTAATGACATAGGGACTGGTTACTATCTTGAGCACTTCAGCACAGCTTCCTCTCCTCTTAGAAATTCAATTGTTCTTTCTGTCCACCAGCACAGCTTGTTTCTTGTATGAAGGTGTGAGGATGTAGCTGCTCTGTTTCCATCATATTCTGTGTGAAAAGGGAAGGAGCAGCACAATAACCACTGTTCAGGGCTTTTTTTCACCTCTCTGGCTACAGCACAGCTTATACCTGGGACTGTGAGTTCTGGCAACAATTTAATATTCTGGATGGTTTACTGGACAGAGCTCTAGGTGAGCTGTGTGCAACGATGACTTGAGCACGAGCCAGGCAGGTGAAAATTTCCAGTCACCATAAGTCTTACTACATTTTTACAGAACAGATTTTATTTCTAAACCTGTTTTTATGTGGCTTCAGAAAGGATACTCAGGAAATATAAATTTATAATCCAAATGAATAAATAGATTAAATAATTCCTCTGTTAACAATGTACCTTAGAACCAGGTTCTCCAATACCTCTTTCTCCTGGTACTCCAGTCTCTCCTGGCAAGCCTTGTTCACCCTTAAGCAGATATTAGTTTTTAACAGCATTATCATGAAAAATATAAAAGCATATGCTTCATTGCTTAAATTTTAAGAAAGATTAGCATGATATTGCCTATAGAAAGATGTGTTAAACACTTGGTCACAAAGATTGGGAATTTGCCACGTGTTTTGAGCTGTCATCAAAGAGCTGTTGGTGGAAATTATTACGGCTATAAATCTATACTTGTATGTCCCTGGGAATCATTCCTGCCAAAGAGCTGAGATTTCAGGAGCATATATGACATTCTCAGACAATTAATTAAATTTTTTCCTTTTTAGCAGTGATAAACATATCCCTGCACAATCATTCAAAATGTAAAAGGTGATACTTGATGCTGCAAAATTCTTAACTTGTCATGGACACTTGACCCACTTACACTTCGAGTTCCTTTATACCATGCTTTGACAGCCTTCAGTCATTCAGAACTTTGTCTCATCTTTCAGGAAATCTCTATTCCAAACAACTCTGGGGTGATATCTTTCATTAAAAGTGTTTTGCGAATCAGTTAAGCTTAAATTATTCTGACAGTTTTTCTTCAGAAAAAGTAGTCTTCCTTACACCTTGGACCATTTTTAGTGTCTAGATATATTAGATACACAAATTCAGGTGAGACAATAGGTAGCAGAAGTTGCAAGGAAGGCAGTCACTAATGTATCTGTGTATATATTTTTCTGGAATGGAAACATACAGTGAGAATAAAAGATAATATGGAAATTGGGATGGTCCTCTCTTTTAAGTGCAACTAGATTTTGTAACAGGTTTACTGCATCTCCACATGATATGTAGAAAGTGCAAGCTCAAGGCAGACAGCTCTCTCAGTGGAACTGTATGAGGCAAAGTGCAGCTCATTGTTTGGTATGTGGTACCTGAAAGCTTCTGTGTGAGTCAAGCAAAAACCTAAATAAATAGCCATGGCATTACTTTACCAAGGTTTTTGGCTGGAGTGGGATCTGCTGTATGGTTTATAACATCAATAAAGAAAACATTTTCCTTCAACTACGTCAATACTTAGATTGGTGTTCAGCAATCCTATTTAATGTGGATAAGTATAGATAGAAACAGACTATTTCTTGATCATGAAACATAATGGTAAAAACAGCACAGTAGCTTTTACTTCAGAAAATTCCCTGACCTTTGGTCCAGGTATCCCCTGTCCTGGTAGCCCTCTAGAGCCAGGTGGTCCTTTTGGGCCTTCCACTCCCTGAGAAGAGTAGTTAAGTAATTGTTAAAAATAAAATAGTCTCAGTTACTATACACTGAAATGTGAGGTGAGGGGAAAATGGTACCTTTTCTCCTTGAATTCCAATTCCAGGTAATCCAATGGATCCCGGTAAACCAGGAGGACCACACTCACCCTGGCAAACAAAGTTCCTTAGTTAGGTAAAGATGCAGAAATAATCTGGGACATCTCCCATGGTAGTCAGTACATGTTGACTTAACTTATCTTGAAGTCAGTAAAGCTGGGGATCTGACCTTTTATCTTTCACATGTGCATTTATTCCCCATCAGTTCAGTTGCAAACAACTTCTAGTCTTTTTCCCTTTCTAAACCTTAACTTTCACCAAGAATCAGATGTTTTTTTCTAACATCTCCTATTTTAATATGAGGAGATATTAAAATGGGTTGGGAGAATCTATTGGGCATAAATCTCAAGTAAATGCCACATTATCCAGTGTCTTTTATGGATTTCTTTCCTCATTGTACCTTCTCTAGCGAGTATCAACCCTGTATTCCCTGTATTAGATTTATTTGCACTCCATTAATCCCCTGGTGTATTTACTGCTTACCTTTTCACCTTTTATGCTGATGCCTGGAAGTCCACGAGGGCCTTTTGGTCCATCAAAGCCACGGTCTCCCTACATGAAAAAATAGTAAGTTGTTAACTGTGGAGAGAACAGCTGTTCTCTGAAGTAACTAGAGACAGTGTTTGCTCTGTCATCATGAAAACCAGAATGAAAAGAACCAGAAAACTGCACCTGGATCTGTGTTCCAGGACACCAAAGAGATTATCTTTTCAAAAGAGTTTGCCCTGCAATTTGAGGTTGCTGATGAAAGAGCTGAACAAGCATCTTTTTTATCTTTCTGCCTACCTCAATTACTTTAGGTCCTGTTCTGCGTCCTCTCAAATCAATGGCAAAAACCACAACTCTTTTAAATTTCTGCAGGGCTGAATATTGAGACTAACTGAAAACTGAATTCTGCTTATTTTTCTCATGGGTTAATCTCATTGAAGTGAGGTAATGAGGATCTGGCTCCCACTAAGCATTTGCCAGAATGAAGACTAGGTTGAGTGTATTGTTGTAAATGTCACTGCCTTTATAAATGTTCATTTACAAAACAGTAGCCTTGGGAAAAGTGCCGGTTACTAATAAAGGTACAAATATTTTGCTTTCCTATACTTCTCTTGATAAAACACGTAGAGGCAGATATTAGCTTGTATAAATTGTCAAAAAATCATCCAAGACAACAAAATTTTACATCCCTGACAGATCTTTTCTATCCTTAGTAATCAATTATATCATTTTAACTTTGACAGAAATATATTATGAGGATTTCTGTTTATTAAAATTAAATTCTTTACTCCTGATGCTTTAGAACATCTGCCTTCTTTATCCTTTTCACTAAACTGTGAGCTTGTAGTAAAAAGTCATGAAGAAAGCAACTTTAAAATTTGCTTAGATTAACAAATCACTTGTTTAAAATGTGTTTAAAACCAAAGAACTGACATGCTTAGCAGCCATAGATTGGATTAAAGATATGTATGGACTTTGTTGATACATGCTTGGCTCCAGGTCAGACTTGGCAGTAAAAAGCTGTATATTTTTTATAGAATGAAGAGTTCCAATACTGCTGACAGAATTTCACTTTGATTATTTTATTCTGGCTATCCATTTCAACTGCTTAATAGTTTGGGTTGGATTATGCATTCATCTGTGTTGTTCCCACTGTGCCTTTTTGCTGTGTTTCAGTTATTAGTTGTAGTGTTTCTTCCCACATGAATTGGCATTTCTGTGGCAATTGAGTGATTTTGAAATTAATTGTCTTCAAATTGTATTTTTGCTAGTTTTCATTCATGAGATCTGCTAAGCAGATACAAGCCATCAACAATGACACTAAATAATTTATATAATTTCTCATCATAAAATACACACTGGATATTTGAAGATATATTGCTACCAGCAATTAAATTTCAACTTGACTGACAACAGTATTGCTAAGCAGAAATTCTAAGGTTTTTAGTAAAGGGGCATTGGACTCTGCAGCTGTGAAAGCATTTTTTATTGTTCTCTCAAGCTGAATTGGTGCTTGCATAAAAATAAGCAAACTATTTAGTTGCTCATTTAGTTCATGTACAAGCTGTGTCACTTTGTTACTGTAACCAAAGGTCAAAGTGACAACTCAGCCTAGGAACTGGTTTCCAGTGGGCAGCAAAAGAATCTTCCATTAAGTCCGTCCATGTGGTACAGCTACCACTGTCATTACTTTCACTGGATCTGCAAATTAGTAACAGCACCTTTTTTCCCCCACAAACTGAATTCAGTCTTCTGCTAAAATGCATACGCCAGTGGCTGAGGTATGTAAGAAGCTTAGAAGTCTGTCTTTATAGTGACAGCAAAGATCTGTCTATATGAGGATTAAGAAAAAACCCAACAACAAAATTCTAATTTTTTCACCTAGGAACATTTTAATGTTATTTTATTTAAAGTCAAATGCTTGAGGCTGTTTTAAAATTATGGAATTCATTCCAGGCTTAGATCCCACAAATCAAGCATCAGGTAAATTAAATATTGTCTTTACAGGCCCCAAAGGCTAGCTGTGCCTACAAGTCATGTTTGGACCAAGTGAATTTCATCAAATTATATTGGATTGCTTGATGGGAAATTTTAATATTAATTTACAAAGTACTTTCTCAGATTCCTGTGTCTTTTATGGACTTGTTTTGGCATGCACTCATTTAATGGTGCTGCTCTGGTCTTAGAGCCCTTTGACTGCTGTACCTTTGCTCCTGGAAGCCCCTCTCCTGGTAAACCTCTTTCTCCTTGAACACCTTGAGGTCCTTGAGGCCCCTGTTAACAAAATAAGTTTAAAATTACTAGAATATGTATTAATCACTCAAATAAACAGCTGAGTGCTCTATATCATTCTTATAAGCATGTCTTCAGATGTTGTTGTAGTTATACTCAGTTATAAATACAACAATAACACAACATTCCCAGTGAATAAGTGATGAGCATTCTGGCCTATAGCAGTAACAATACCTTTCAGGTTACTAAGAAACCACAGATTATATAGATGAAATTCCTATTCCTTACATTTTGGAAATTTTCACTCCCTAAATTTCCATTTTACAAATTCTTGCTAATCCTTATTAATGTATCAATATAATCACAAGAGACAGAACGAGATTAAAGCCCGTGTAGAGTAATGCTGAGACATAGCTGTAGAGAGATGTGACTGTAATTGGGAGAGTAATTGCATGCCCTTCTCTTTTTGAAAGCTGATCAGATACAAGTACAAAGGGCAAATAACAAAAAATTGCATGTCCAACACCTGTGCATATTGAGCCTGCCTCACAGTGTTTTCTCTGCTTTTTGAGTTTTTTTCTCTGATTTATTGCTTGAGGTTACACATACATCACAGAATGCTGGTAGATTTGTCTCCACATAGCCTAAATATGCTTCTCCTTCTGCACAGAGCTTTAGAATCATTCCTGAGGTAAAAATATTTGTACTCTATTAAGCCATTAAAAGGAACTTCTTTTGAAGCAAATAAACTTTAAAATAAATAAAGTAACATTTTTAGGTTTTTGGTTTTTTTTTGTTTGTTTGTTTGTTTGTTTGTTTGTTTTTAAATCAGAATCTCTTGTTATAGCAGTACTTTTGTGGCTAGGAGAGATTCACATCACAGGCACCTCTTCCCCCAGGGAGTGGGTATTTGCTCTATGGTGTTATTGAAGAGACTCTGCAAGCATTACTGCCCCACTTGGACTGACTGTCACCACCAGCCTTATTTGTAATTCTCTTCTCCTTGGGCTCTTCAGCAAGAGCTCACTGCTCTCCAGTAGTGTATTTTCAAGCAGGTTTGAAATCAGTCAGTTCACCTACCAAACAATAATTTTCTTTTTCATGGGAGCACCTCTTATGAAAACTTTATTCCAAATTTTGCCTTGTTAATGGTGAAAAGGTACTTGTGAAAAATATGAACAAAATTGTCTTGTGGTTCCACTAGAAATCTTTCATACAGGTGAAGAGAAATGAATTTAAGTCTGCTTTATTAAAAACAGCTCAGTAGAAGGTGCTGCCTGAAATTTAGAAAAAAGGACCATAAAATCGACATGCTGGTTTTCCAAATTACCACAAATTACCACAAATTACCACAGAGAGACTGAGTTTACAACTGCCAGGAAGAGGAAGGGAAAGAAGGAAGCCAAACCTACTACAAATTCTGAAAGTCTCCTCCTCAAAGCCATGCCGATGTTAATGTTCTAGTGGTACTGAAAAGCAGTCAGGTTTAAAGTTATCACATAGGGATTTGACAGATAGATTAAATCTATCAGGGAACAGATTAGTTTATATATTTGTGTGGTTTTGCATCAGATGTTATATTTTCATACCTGTTTTGGAGATATAACAATTAGAAAAGTTAAAAAATTGGAAACATTTCCAGTTTATTGAGAGAAAAGAGAGTCAGACAATGTAATATGTATAAGAACGAGAAATAGTAGAAGAAAGAAAAGAGATGGTATAATTTAGCACACATTTTTATGGGGAAGCATGGAGAATTTTTACTTTCCATCCTGCTTTCTTCTCATCAAATAAAAGAATAGACGTACCATAAATCCTGGCTCACCAACTCCAGGTGGGCCAACAGGGCCTGGTCTTCCTGTCAAACCAGTGTCACCCTTCAAAGAAAGATGTACTTTGAATATGCCTGATTTAGGTATTTTTATGTGTGCAGCATATAACAACTCATCAGGCATTCTGTGCTTGAAATATTAAATCTAGAAGACTACAGGAAGGCAGAGAAAATCTGAGTGTCCTCAGAGTCATATACCATGCAAGGCCCGACAGGCATTGAACTGGTGCAGTTTAACAGCTTTAGGGGACAGCCGCAATTCTCCATTTGAGAGAAGACAATTTTGAGTCTAAAAGATTAATTATTCCCTTCATACACCCAGTCATGAATCACTTAGTGTCCTTTCCCAAGAGGTCAGTATTTCTATCATAGAGTTTCTGTTCTCTTTTTGCTAGTCATCTAAACCAACAAGTCTGTTTTGCGCAGATTAATTTCTGTTTAAGACTATGCATGTGTTTTAACCTACTTCTTGGGTAGAGGTTATGTCAAGCATAACTTCTGTAAAAAAATCCTTTAAAGTATATACTTAAAATATACTTTTTGTTTGCAACTGTTTGCAAACAGTTTTGATAGCATACAAAATACTTTTCCAGTGCCACAAAATCAGCTTTTACAGTCTTGCTTGTGAATCAGCAAGTCTATTAGCTCAGCTGTCTTGGTCCTTATCCTACAATACATGCAATACAGAAGATGAGGTTTTTGTACCTTTGGGCCTGGCAGTCCTATTCCAGTCTCTCCAGGCAAGCCAGGTGGTCCAGGGAGACCTCTTTCACCCTTTCAAAGGATGTAAAGGAAACAACTTTGCTTATAAATTGGTGTCTAGGAAAATCAGTTTAACTCACAATGTAGGTTAATTTTTAGTGTATTTTGAATTTCAGGCCATTGGAATTGTCTTACTCAGTACTTCATCTGTTCATCCTTTCAATGCTTCAAAATTCCCTTGTAATAATTTATCATATACAAAGATAAGATATAAAACAAAAGGAAAAATATTTCATATCATGTACATTTTGACACTCAGCTGTTCTGTGTGTAACTGTCAGCCAGCAGGTGCAAAGAAAATATCAAGACCGATAACAAATAATGTCCCTTATACACTTACTTACAAGGTTTTCTTTATGACAATACTATTTTTGAACTATAGAATTCTTCTTGAGAATGTTCAGTTTCAAGAAAAGAATTGATCTGAGATGCCAAACTGAATTCCTGTTCTGCACTTAGGGGAAAAAGTGTTTTAAATTGAGAACTGAAGAAATAGAATGGTAAGTAATATTCTGTTACTCTACCATCTTTTAACTGTTCATTAATAAAGATGGGAGTGTGATTTGGACCTGAATTTGATACAAAGAACAAAGTAATACCTTGCTTAAGAACATTGTAGAGTACAAAACATACACAATTTGCTATCTCAGGTTAAACTGCATCCATTACAAGAAGGGTATAGAATAAAAGGATAAAATCATAATTATTGTGAAGCTATATTAATACCTTTTAACATTAATAAAGAGAAGAAATAAAGCAGTTCTTGCCTTTGATCCTTGCAGGCCTTCAGGCCCTTGATCTCCAGATTGTCCTTGCAGACCCTATTAAAAGAGGAGTGGTTTCAATGAGTTTTTTCAAGCTTTTGTAAAAATGTCAGCTTGAAAAAAAATCTATTATTTGCTGAAGTCTGTATGAAAATAGGAGTTTTAAATATATCAAAACTGAAGCTTTGCTTTGTGATGCATGTATATATTCAGTTACTCAACCCAGTTGGAGCTGCTTCTGGTGTTCAGGGAGAGAATTTGGCTCTCCCTTTTTTTGAATACAATTAAAGGCAATCTACAGTCAAGATCTACTGAAATATCTGTGATGGGCTAAGCTTCTTGCCCATCAGTCTGAGAGTACTGGGATGACAAGAGACTAAAGAGTTTCCATGTATTTCTTGAGGGAATGAAATAGTTAAGACACTGAAAGAGAAATGAGTGATTTTGGTTTTTATGGAACTGTATTTGCTGTGGTCTTTGAGACTGAATGAATTATAAGGATGATTTGTCTAGATTACTTCTCCAAATTCTTATTAATTTTGGGTTTGGGTGCCTTGAACACAGCAACTCATATATTCCATGTCAGTAGGGGTATGTTACTATTTCAGATCTCTGGATCCCAGGGAACCAGATATTGTTGTTTTCATAGTTGGTTTTTATTTTTTTTTTCTTTTACCTGTATCCCTCTTATTCCTCTGGGGCCTGCTGGACCTTCAGGGCCCTGAAAGATAAGTGAAAAAAAGGATATATTTCTGTATATTTAGATTTTGTCAAAACCACTTTTAGGTAACATTTTACTAAGGTGTCTTATTTAGATATCTTTACATTAAAATAGAAACCAAATTTAAGAAAAGCTCAGCAGCCACAAAGTATTAAGTAAATATTTTTAGGTTGACTGGTAATCAAAATACAGTGTAATGATGAACAGAGTTCATTGTCAAGGACCAGTAATCCAGGATTAAACTCTGTTTGCTCTGTTTGAAATATTTACAGCAATTATGCACTAAATCTTAAAGACTGGAGTTAGAAACCTTGTTTTCATTTTTATGTCTCATTCCATTGGCTTATTATTTCAATACTTCTGCCTTTGTTAAAGTAGAGTTTTACCATTGTTTTGAACAGGCTCAGCCTTGGGCCATAAGAGGAATTATATAAAAATGTACAAAGAGCTCAGGAAGTTAGTAAAAATGGTGTTCTTGCTCACTACATATTTCAAAGCTGCCAGCTGTCAATTTCCCTCAGCCTTAGAACTAATATATGCCTTAAATCTATCATTGAGGTTGTTATTAAGGGAATTGTATCTTTTTTTTTTGTGGGTTAACTGTGTTTCTTGGAAACATAACTTTCTGGCTACTTACTCTGTCTCCTTTTATTCCTGGGATTCCACATTCACCTCTTTCACCCTGGAAAGGAATAGGAATAAATGTTTATGAGCTATATTGGAATATCACCATTATTCTCTAGATGCTTTAGTTGAAAACCTAAATATTGTATTATTCAGGACACAGCAATAGTGCTGCAAGTTCATTGAGGAACAGTTAAATCTTCTATTACAGCTTGTGAAGCAGCTTCTAAGATGATGTTGTTGTTCCTTACTAGTACTTAAAAGAAAAACAGCACTATATATAATAAATAACAACAAAGATGTAGGCATCAATTCCGACTAAAAGAAGTACCTTCTCTCCTTTATATCCAGATTTCCCCTGGGAAAACAAAAAAGCAAAGCAGGTTGACAATATATAACCCAAAATTAGGAATATGAGTATTGGCTTACTTAATATTCTACTCTCTACAGAAAAATAACATTTCAACTAGAAAACTGATAAATATGGCAATATGATTTGAAGTACTATGCCTTTTAGTCACTGCAGATGCTGTTGTATGCATAAAAAAATTGTATGAACGTATAATTTTAGACTGGGATTCTGGTGATGTAAAAGCAGATCAAGTAGAGTTCATATTTCCATCTTAGTGAAAAACATGCTAATATAAGAAAACAAGAAAAAGTCACTAATTAAAAAGGATGTATTGAATAAATAAGAAAGCAGAAAGTAGAGGGATCCATATATGAATGAATTCAGAATTATGCACTAAGAGACTGGTTGTATACTTACTTCCTATAGATATGTCATTCAGAATTTTCACTGCTATTATACACTGGGTCCTTTATTTGTCAAATTTAAATAAACCCAGAATGATGCAGGCAGAGTGTCAATTTATGTAATGTTCTTAGATTATCATATCAGAGCATTTCAATGTTTTGGAGGTACTATGTATTATTGGAGAGTATTTTCTAGATCACACATGTAAGAAGGAATTATTCCTTTTCTTTAAACAATTCGAATGTTTTCAGTTCTTCTAACATTAATGAATCATTAGATAGTAAACCAGAATTGAAATTTGCTCTTATAACAATGGAAAAAAAAAAAAAAAAAGGTGGTATTTCACCTTAAAGGAACACTGCTCACTGGAGAAGAAAGGGAAAAAAATATTTTTTACCTCTGTTCCATCTCGTCCTGGGATTCCATTAAGACCTGGGTCCCCCTATGAATAATTCAACATCAAGATCAGTGGGATAAGGACAAGACAGATCTTTCTCCTAAATCTAAAAAAGCAATCACCTTTGCTCCTTTCAGGCCTGGAGCTCCATCATCCCCAGTGCGACCCTTTTTACCCTGGAAACAACAAAATACAATTCTTATGATATACGTTAGTAAAAATAATTTTGTTTTACCATATATATGCTATTTTTCTCAAACTTAAAATATTTGCTTCCTATAGATTTATTTCTCAAAATCTCTGCATTTACCGTAACATTGAAATTGAATATCTGGGAACAGCAGGAACAACTCAAGAGGAAGTCATTTTCCTTGTTTGTCTTTGTTATGAACAAGACAGTTCAGTTTTCTCTGAAGAAAAGAGGTGATCAGCTGGTTTTGTAACTACACAGTTTGCTAAGTGGATATTTTGTTTTCTTCTCAACTCTTTGGGGTGTATGCTTCTGTGTAAGCAATACCTGCACTTTCCATGTAAAGACAGCAAATATTAACCCAAACACTACTGTTTGCACACACTAGAGGGTACATTTTCGATTAAAGTGCATTGTATTGTGCTGCATAAACCCAGGCTGTCCTTCTGTTTGTGTATGTATAGGATATTCAGGTCAAAAGGATGAGGATGGGCAAATCTAGGGCTCTCTTTCAAACTCTTGACACTATCCCTTCACCTTCAGCAAGGGCTATAGTGCTTTGGTTCAATGTCAGGAATATAATATCAGATCATTCAGTTATTTCTGAAATGTAAGCCCTGCAGTTTAGATCACCAAGCCTTGTATGAAGCAACCCCCTAGATTTGCTAAGGGGTTCTATTTGTAAGACTATTCTGAAAGAAGTCCAGTCCACTTTATTCCTGTCTCAGTTGTTCCTAATGCTTCAGTATTTTGCTCTCTCTCTTGCTTTCAAAGAGCTTTTTAGATATCAATGTTTGATTTGAGGCTAGTTAGATCCAGCTGGTCTTGTCTGATTGCAACAGGAATGGTGTTCCTTCCTGCCTTTCATCCTGCTAAAAGGAGAACCGCACCACACTGTTCTTCCTTCTGTCTGTTCCCAACACAGAGGGAGCGTCTCATGGCATTCTCTGGTCTCTCTGGGCACTTCCTGCTGGTGTGGCATCTTCATGCAATCTATCTATGGAGAAGTATGTATTGACCCTTGAACTTTTGTTGTCTCAGGATTTGGGTTCAAATAATTTCTTATAAAATTTTAAACAATGAATTACATTTTAATTTATACTGTATATCAGTTATTTGAGAAATGACAGCTACTTACAGCAGGACCAGGAAGGCCTCTTTCTCCCTTCTTACAGTTACATATGCCAACCTGGGGACACTTGAATGAAAATAGTACAAATCAGCACATTTTAATGGAAGAGATAGCAAACACACAGACATTTCCTTTAAGTTACTGTATGGCTAGTTTAAATGCACCTGTAAAGACCAGAAATTATATTTACATGTTTTACAGAAATCTTTTAGCTATCAGTTTACCACTCATCTAGAATGGGGCTTCCTACACTCCATCCAAAATTTTGTATCATTCCTACTCCTGAAATTTCAATCATCTTGATAATGGCTTTACCTCTAAACGCTCCACAAGGTCAGTTTATGGGTATGCTGTGTCTATTTTGTTTTCATTGCTAGGCACTATGGAGATAGCCAAGAAGATGAAGTAAAAAAGCATCTTACATCCCTTTACTTAATTCCATTGTATGCAGGTTAGTTCATAGTTTAGCTCTAGGTTGATCTATAAACAGGGTATGTATGGATATATACTTTCATTTAGTTAATGCAGTTCATTATAACACTTGATAATCTTTATTTCTCTTCTGTCATCTCTACCATGGGGTGTTGCAGTCAAACATCATTATGGTATGTATATATATCTTATTTTTAAGATCTTTTTGAAACTTTAAGATCATTACATAAATAGAGTTATCACAGATGCTGGAGTTATTTCTGAAGGAGGGATAAAAAATGTAATTTTTATTTTTGGTTTAGTTATTTGTTAAACCTCTGCTCATATTGAAGATGTCTGGAATTGAAGGGTTTAAATATCATTCTTATCTGAATACGCAAATTAGTGACAAAGTTTTCCAAGGCTAACATTTGAGTGTCTTACTACTTCTGTGTTGCTGGAGAAAAATCAACATGTCAGTGGAAATAAGTGAAAAATTAAATGTTTCAAAGTTTTGTGAACACTCATACTATAAGCTTGAGCTGCTTAGAAGAATATTTTTTGTCTGAGATAACTGTGCCTTAAATAGCACTCACGTCTTCAAAAGGAAAACTAACTTTATTCCCCACAAAATTCCAGCCAGGCCTATCAATGCCTACAGTCAGGGTGACACAGCATGGACAAACTGGAAGAACACAGCGGTGGAGCTTTGAGATCTTTCCCTTTTTAAAACCCTCTCACACAGGAAGAGGATTATGGGATAGAACTGCCCTGTCTTCAACTCTGTGTCATGTTTTCTTTTTCACTGAGTCTGTAAGAGAACATGTCAAGATGTATCAAGGAATTCTTGCTTGCCTGAATATTCACACATTGTTTCTTTTTCTTTGAAAATACTTTAGGTTAGCAAATTACATTTGTAATTGGTAAATTAATAAATTACTAATTACTAAATACATTAGTAAATTATGTTAGGATTGCAAATTAAAGCTCTGTCCTGCAAATTCAGAAACATATTTAAGTTGAAAACAATCTCATTAGACTCAGCATTTAACCAACTTCCTGAGCTATCAGTTTTCCTGAATTATGTTTCCATATAATTGTAAGTATCTATATTAAGCAGTAGGTCTACATAGGAAAAAAAATACTTAAAATATTTACCTCTTCCTCAGACAGATCTTTCTGTAAAAGACAGATATTGAAAACAACATTAGAAACTTAAAGTCTTAATCCAGCTCTACAGAAAAGACACTGCAAGATGTGAAAATAAGTAGATTCAACAACTAGCTGATTAAATTATAAACTTAATATATTGGCTAACATTAATTAAACTTTAATTTCTGAGAAACATTCTAGCAATCTCTCCATTCTAAAAAAAATAATTTAAATATTTTCAATTCTTATTATAAATTGTTGACTGATATCACTGACTCTCCTTATCCAGCTATAATTTGCTAAAATTACAATGATAAACTGGTTAGCTAGATATATGGGAAACTGCACAAACTGCACAAAAACTGCATTGTTTACAAACTGCTGAATAGCAGCAACTGTTTAGTAGGAGTGAAGGATAAATGTTCTATACTTGAAAAATCAGAAGCTCTCCTATTCCTACTGTAAAGCACACACAAAGTGAGAACAGGAAGAACACCCTAGAAAGTATTTGATAATGATCATATTAAGTTATCATCATTAATTTAGCTGTTACTTTCTAGAAGATCTCTGGAGCTGAGACACCCACATACAATGCACTCCTCCCACTTTCCAGAACTAATGAAGTCCTCTTGAGAGTACACAAACATGTTGATAAGCAGCAGTGCAACACAGATCTCTAAAATTCTCATGTATGCACGTATAGTTATGACAAAGCCATCACTGAAACCAAAGAGCAGCCATGTTATTGAAAGAAAGCACCTGAGGTTGCCTGCCTGTTTAGAAGAGGTAAAATAAAGTGTGTTTTGTTATTTGAGAGGTGATTACTGTGACACAGGAAGCAGGGATAGTACCAGAGAATATGGGAAGGGTGCTCTGCAGGGAAACCAATGCAAAGTAGCATGCTGTCAAAGTGAAAGACAGGAAGACAGGAGAGCCAACATAGGTGCATGTTCTAGGCCTGTGTGAGATCACTTTGGTGTCCATTTGATTGCAGAAGTCTCCTGGCTGTTACTTATAATTCTAGTTTATATCTCTGTGCATGCTCAGATAGGGATTCCATCCACAGCTTATGTCATCAGGTTTATAGGCTAGGGTATGGCTCCATACTTGGCAGGGAATGTTTTTTATATATGAAGTTTAAATAGAGAAGAAAGGCATCCAAACAAAGCTTCAATTTATATATCACCTTTTGATTAGGTGGTAGATTTTCCATGGAAATTTAAGGATGTCTATCACCAAGCTCAGATTTTATATAAATTGAGCTATCTCCATGGTCTGCAAATTTATTTTCACTTCTACAAGAGCTGCATCTTTTTCTGACACAAAAGGCAACTTCAATTTTCTACTTGCTACAGAAAAAAGCACTAGGATGTAGAAAAAGATTGGATTTTTTTAAGGAAAGAGATTTGAAATACCTTTCTTAGGAGGAAAATATAAAAATAATGTTTAGATCTAATTCAGTTTGCAGTATTAAATATTTTTGATGACAAGATCTGAATGGTGGGAAAAGAAAGGAAACCTGCATTTTGGCACAGTGATCTCATTAATAATTGGGCCACTTCTACATGTAAAATGTGTAAATTTCTTCAATGGTATATTGAAAAAATGTATTTTCAAAATATTGGAAATCAGACAAGATTTATATATGTTCCTATCACTATTTCAAATTCTTTCTCATACATACCATTTCTTTGAGAACCTTCTCCACAGTTTCTTTCTCCTGGAGGTTGAAAACAAACCTGGATGCTGGGACACTGGCCAGGAGCCGGAGCTTGGCAGCATTGCTAACCTCCTCAGCCACTCTGGTCATTCCCATTGTGAAAAATATAATTCCTTGGTGTTTGGCATCAGCTGTAGCTGCAAAAATATCTGGGTTTCTTGGATGATCCACTCCATCAGTGAAAAGTATGGCTACTTTTACACTACCCAAAGTCCCTTCAGTCATGTAGAGTTGGGTAAGATTAGTTATAGCGTAAGTTGTGTAGGTGCCATGACCTATGTGGGTGATGGGAGTAATGTGGGATTTGAATGCTTCAGGACCTTTCCAGTCATGGAAAGTTTGCTCTATGAAAACAGTGCTGCTGTACTGAAGTAAGGCCATCCTCCAGCGAAGGGTACGTCCAGAACTAAGCTGCAGACTTTTCATTCTGTCTACTGTTTGCAGTACAAATTTTTTCTGTTGTTCATGATTATAGTCTTTAGCATTTTCGGAGCTGTCCAGTAAAAAAGCAATTTCCAGAATGCAATCTTCATCTAGAATAAATAGGTATGTAGGTGAGTGGAGTGACTTCATATTAAATGTCATTCTACCCTTACATGTATTTTAAGATTCAAGAGTGGGATTGGAATTATGCAAACTTTTGATGACATCTGTATTCACAGATGTGAGCCCTTTATAGAAGATAGAGCTGATAGAGGCTGAGGAATTTGCTCTGGAACAGATGTCCCAAGGAATAAAAAACTGAAGGTGTGTTGATGTCATGTAGAATGAAATGACAAATATTGCAGTGTTTTTTAAAATTTCATTCTGTCATCTTGCCTGGTATTTCACTGTATATCCTACTAGCATAGGTGGAAGACATGTACAAGAAAATTAGGCTTACTGAAAAAGACACTGGAATGTGATTTGACAGAGCTGGATTTTGTCTCTAGTACTAACGCTCACATCCAGTGACAAAAATTTCCAAAAGCAGGATCTGTATAGTATAGTATATATACTGTATAGTATTGATTTTCTGAACTATTGACGACATTACTTCTATGAAAATAGTTATATGGGCTATTATTCTTGTGACGGTAATAGGCTCTCAGCCACATCATAACAAAATACAAATGCTATCTCCTTTTCTGAAATACATAAAAAGGGAAGGAAAAGATGGGAGTGAAAAGATAAAAGTGCAAAAATAAGACATGTACAAATGTAGGATGAGGCAAACCTGGCTGATTGTAACATCTTAGAAGGCAAGTTAACCATACAGTCCAGAATCCATATAAATAAGGTTGTTTAAAATCACACCTGTTTTAAAATCACAATATTCACCTTGATCACTTGGGCTGGGATATTTTTCTACAATATTTGACAGAATATGTTTAGGTTTTGATCTTCTCAATCCATATATCTTCTCTTCCCTGAGATTTTCTGCTAAAAACTCATGATGTTCAAATATCCACAAAAGCCACCAGAATCTGAGGAACATCATTTGTTTCCTATACAACAGAAATACAGAAGCACAGCAGTACAAGGATGATAAAACATTATTCGATTTTGCTTCAACAGGTTGCTTAGCAGTCTTGCATTTTAAACTATCTTCCCTAAAAACAAACTGATTTTGCTTTCTTTGGGTAAAATATTTTCAAAAACACATAAGAAATAATAAACAGAGACATACTGGAATAATTTTCAAGCATAGTGCATGTTGTTCTAGCATGAGACTGGAGACAGACTTTTACAAACAAACTTCAGTTCTCTCTCACTGCCTGGTATCGTTTATACAGCAAGTAGTCCTCCAAATCCTTAGCAGTGGCTGTACCTGTGTGGATGCCACAAGTGTAATTCACAGAGGTATTTTTTTGTAAACCTGCTTGTTCCGGAGCTGACATAGAGAGAAGGAGGTACCAAGGCAAACTTTAGTTTTCCCCTGTTCTCTTTACTTAAGAACTGATCGTTGTGCACATTTCTCCCTGCTGTCCCAGGCCCCAGGCCCCAACAGTTCCATGGAGGAACAATCGTGGCCTGAGGGTGCTGTCAAGGCATGAATGTACCTGCTGTGCAATCCTGGGGACGTGGGCCCAGAGTGCTGAGCCTAGGCTCAACAGTTACCTGCTGGTAGGACTTTTCCCTTCTGAAGTGATTATAACTCTTTGTCCTGACCTCACAGGCTGCTCGGGGTCTGATAAATCATTCCTGCTGCACTTTGGTTTCATTGCCAGCTCCCTGCAAACCCTCTCAGGTAGCATACCCAAAGGGCAGTTTGGTGGCAAGAATGAACCTCCCAGGACTGAGCATAAGTGATCTGACTCACAAAATGCCCTCACACAGCCTTGTCTGCAGTATTTCTAGGTTTCTGATAGCTTAGGGTGGGAATTCCTGTGGCTATAGACACAGACATAGAGGGCAGGGGTTCCTTACCTCAAAGTTCCTAAGCAAAAGGCGGTGTAGAGATGCAGGACTCTTCTCTGGGCTCGCTGGCAGCTGTGTTGCCCTCCCTGTGATGGGTGCTCTGTGAGGAAAGGAGGGAGAAGCCAGGCGGCAAGATCCTGTGACAATCGGTGTCATATGGCAGGAGGAGCCAGCAGAAAGGAGAAAGGCGAAGAACAGCAATCCTGGCTCCCCCTCCTCCACACCCACCCGCTCCTCTGCTCCCCCCGAGGCTATGCATATGCATTCTAGGTTTAGCCCCCACACCGGTTTACACACGAAAATCCTCATTCGTAACTTGGACATGAATGGAAGAGGTCTGTTCTTACCCCAACATACTTCACTACACTCCAGCCCAGTTGTGTTCACTCTCTTCCCCCATCATTACTACACACACTTTACCCTCATACTTTTGCATGTCTCTCACGCTTGACTAGGCAGCTTTTCGTAAGGGACATCATGTTGTCAACATCATCTTAGCAGTTGATGCCTGTAGGATCCCTTTCAAGCCTAAAAGAATCTCCTTATAATGAGGGATTACCATTAACTACTGAACTAAAAAGATATTTACTGTCCCATGAACTTGGCCAACTGAAATTTCAGTTCCTGGTGAAACTGTTCAGCATGAGGTGGTAGAAAAAGGCAGGTCAGTCTGAAAGCCGGTTTCAGTTTCTGCAGGTTTGTCTGCCACACATCTCTTTTTAAACATTGTAATAGAGAACAGTGAGTGACACATTGTATGATGCCTTCAAAATCTAAGCCGAGTGGCTAGGGATCCTGAAGGCTATCTTTTTTACCAGTGATTGCAGCTTGTCACCTTATTCTTCAAAGAGCCTCAGAAAACTTTGCATTCCAAATTAACATATTAAACAAGTAGATTTTTTCTTCAGAAATGCTTTTTTTTTTTTTACTGTGGACTTACCATCTTCCACCAACAGGCACAGAGAGGACTCAATGCTAACTGCTGTCTTCCTTTCCATATTGAGCGTCCACCAGCTCAGCCCACTTATCACAGGTACAGACAAGGCAGCTGAGGAGATTGTGGGGAAGGAATGCAGCTTTGGCTCCTGTTTAGGACAATGCAGCTGAATGTTGAAGCCATTTGCTGTGGTTCTAACCCCATTTTCTCTTTTCCATATTTGCTGGTAATTAGTCCAAAATTGGTAAACTAGGATGGCTGAATGCAACTTTACATGTTGTATGGCTGCTTATCCTTACCAAAGCTGAAACTAACCCAGCTACAGCTATTGGTGCCACAATTACAGCTAAGAAAGAATCTTCTTTCAGGACTGTAAAGAATTGATGTTTATTTCTCTCCAGCCACTTTTATTTTTCTGTGCTTAGACTGTCATGTTCCGATTTTGATTAAGGCAAGGAATGAAAAGGCAGTATCTTCCAATTTAGGAATACAAATGATATGTTTTTTATCTGCAATAGGTATAATAAATCTCCCATAGCCCCTAAATCTTACTGAGAAGAAAGTCTAATTTTAGCAAGAAAAAGCATGTTATTTATGATTGGGCTTGTATGCTTCCCATAAGCAAAACATTATCATTCTTTCATTTTCACTGCTAATTCCTACCTCAGAACATAGCTGGCAAATATTTTCTTAATTAAGTAACTGCTCTTCTTACACGTTTAGTAGCAAGTTCCTGGCTTCAGGCTATTTCCTTTTATTGGTGAATAATGTACATCTTCAGGACAATTTTTTTCTATTTTTTTCTTGGCCAGGTGCAACTTTAAAAGCTTAGTGAGGCCTCCACATTTTTATACCTGTTTGCATAGTATTTTTCTGTCTAGAATTCCAGCTATGTCACATAACACAGTACACTTCAAGACTTGCAGTCTTCTGAACTTGTGAAGTTCTCAATACTGCACCATTCTTATAGTGACAGCTTATCAAAACCTGAATGGTACCAATGTAAAATATGTATGCCTTTATACATCTGAGGTAACTCTTAAAAATAAAAATTAAGAGCAAGACTTCTTGCCTCATTTACCACAAACTTTACTAAGTGCTTATTTAATATTTCAATTGCATTACACTGTATATATTTTTAAAATAAAATAAATGCATTCAAAACTATGCTAAGGAACATTCATGCTGTCATTTAAGTGTTATAAATTTATTGCTGAAATTTAATTTCTTTTGTAAAGGAGTAAAAAAGTGTTGTATTTTTTCTTGAGTAATCTAGACATTGGATGCTTCAGCAGACAATTAATTGCATTTACATTCCACTCATATTTAAACATATTTAAGTATCTTTTACACCTCTGGGAGATGACGCTACAGACTTCTGTACTTAGTTGACTAAGTTGGGTCTGGCTATCTTACCTCATATATGCTTCCAGGAGTCATCTCTGCAGGAGTCGAAGACTGACATGAATATAAGGCTATGTCATGATTGCACCAAGGGAAGCTGAGATCACAGATAGAGCTGCATATTCAGATCTCTGAATTTTTTCCATCACTGTTTGGAATCCAAGAGCTCTCAGCTGTATGATCTCAGTATTTCAAGTCTTTGAAATGACGTCTAATACTTTTTCTCAAAGAATAGAGGGGTATATTAGAGCTATTTAAAACCACATCTAAATAGGTTATACTCAATCTAGGGAATTCTTTGTCATTTTAGAACCATGAAGAAAGGCATAATGAAAAAAGATCTGCAAGATCTTTTTGTGACTGTTTAAGCATTCGTAGGAAAGGAAAAAAAGTGATATTTATACCTCCTTGTTGGTGACATTATCATCACATAGGTGGTGACAGCTTCAGAGCTACATGAGGTTGCAAGGGCACTTTGAAGGGACACTGAATGAAGAAGTGGGGCTTCGATGCCACTTGCTGTGGTGTAGCACGACTTCTTGTGTCAGCAACAACCATCACTATTTCTTCCTAATGAGCAGAAGTAGCGGCAAGCCTGGCAGTTCCAAACTTCTTTCCCAGAGCTCTCTTCATCTGTCCCTCCCTTCTGTCTGTGAGTACCTCCTTTATACAGACTCTTGAGCCTGGTCTGGCTCAACTGTGACTCTTTCATCCACTGTTTGACAAAATTCAATACATTATTGAGACGTCTTGAGTAATTTCTCTTAAGGTAGGGTAACTGACATCTTCTACCATATCATGTCACTAGAATGTGATAGAGTCCTGACTAAGCCTTCAGCTGTCCTACAAGCCTGCAACATCACTAGATATGAAGTAATCATGAGCCAGCATAGCTGGCAAAATACCATCTGAGTATTTCCATATGCTAAAGGAATACAGAACCACCGAGAAGGCCAGTTTATGGGAACAGCATGAAGCAGACAGAATTTGGTTTTCCTCTGCTCTGATGGTAACTGTTTTGGTCCCAAAGAGCTTGACATGATGTTCCTGAAATACGTTTTCATTTTTTTGCTACTTCAGTGTGAATTATTCACATATCAAGTCTGCTGTGAACTGTTAAAAATATGCACACTTGACACAAACTTCATGGCCTCAGGATAGTCTTGACCATTTAACCTGACTACCTTATGGTGTAATGGTATTTCAAGAGTATTTATTTCATTATATTATACATGTCAGTACATGACCAAAGTGCCCAGAAGAAACAAAAGTCTACCTGACTTGAACTTGTAAAATAATGAAAGCACATCATTTGCAATATTTTGAATCCTGATACTAAAGAGCAATGTTATAAAGAATGTGGTTCACAGTCCTGTAGTTGTATCACATATGCAAATTTTGGGAAAAACAGTTCAAAACTTCAAATTCATGAAATAATTGAACAAGAAAATTTTTTAAAAAATCAGAACTTTACCAAGCATTGTATCTCAAGAAAGATAAAATAGAAACTTGTATTTCAACTTTTGACTACAGAATGTATTCTAGTGAATTTGACAGCTCAGGATTCAACTGAGCAGTCAGTTAAGCATGGTTAAGTCTTGACAAATTGACTGTTTGTCAAATTTGAGGCTACAGTTTAAATTTTTTTAAAATATGGACTTATGTTCTGCAACTTCACCTGGTTCTGTATGAAAAATGATCATCTAATGGTACAGCCTTATAAAAAACAGTAATGAAATCTTAGTATATGAAGGTAGTTGCAGAACTATAGATTCCAGCAAAATCAGAATTTGTCTTTCTTTTTGGTAGAAATCTTGAGCATGTGGCCTGAAAGAGCTGATCAAAGCAAATCAGGTGTTTTCCTTTGAACCCACTGACACAGGAATGCTGTAAGCAAAGGCTTTGATGGCAAAGATTTGATCTTTGTATAGTTCCCAACATATTTTAATGATTCTTTGAGACTGGAATAGTAAACATGTCTTTTTCTATTGCAGCTGGTGTGGACATGATTCTCCATTTTCCTCTTTTTTAATACTCTTCTGCAATACTCTTCTGCTCTTCTGCAATGTTTTTCAGGAGGTGTGGAAAGGAAGACTTTAACATAGCATAAAGGGGCGGAGGCTGTCTACAGTATTTTCCTATTTTATATAGAGATAATACAGCCAAAAACTCACTCTGAGCATTTTGGTGGTAAGTAAATACTCATAATCTGCATGCAGTATCAATCATCAATATCAAAGCTTTTTTTTGTTTGTTTTTAAGGTATTTGTTAATTTCTACTTTTATTCAAATAATTCTCCTTTCATTTTCAGTTTGCCTCACCGAGAGATATTTTCCATCCTACAGCCTAAGTAAGCATATCTATATATAAGCAAGTTATTTTCAAAAGTATTTGAAGCATTTAGCCTAACAAGAGAATGAAAGCATGCTAATAAAATAGTACAGTTACAGTTTCAACATACTAAATATTCAACTTAACATTTGATGGTACAAACATGGACATTTAACTAGATCAAGAATGCTTACAAAATTATTAAAGATAAAGATTTAATTTGATTTGCTACATTGGGGCCAATGAAAATGTATGTGACGAGTAATTATTTTGAATTTGCTATTACATGTCAGTTGCTTCTTATTGTACACTACACTTTGCATAATTATTTTCTTCCACCTGCCTGATTTTCGGGTTGATAACTGTAATTAGCAATACAAAACTCTTTTTAAAATACAGTAATTACATTTTTAAGGAGTGGAAGCTCGTGTATTTTTAAGGAAGGTGTAATAAATAGCAGGTGCATTAATCTCACCTAGCACATTTTAAGAAGATATTTTCCAATAACTTAAAGCAGAATAACTCTGCTGGAAATATGATCAGCTAGTTAAAACATGTTGCTGTATGTAGTACACCATATTAGCAACTGACAGAGACTTGGTAGAAAAAGTCACGTTCTATACAGTTCTAAAGTTGTGATACTTTTCTTCTATACAGTTCTAAAGTTGTGATACTTTTCATGCTGGGAATAGATTTTGTTTTCAGAGAGGTGATAAATTATAGTGTTGTAAAGAGGCACACATTTATTGTACAAGCACTGTTGTCAGTCTAACTCTGAACTTGCATAAATGTTAGAATTTGATCTTTTGACCTGTTTTCAAACTGTTTGGAATGCACATTAGCCTCTGAGCTCAGAGCAGTAATTGTGCTTGTAAACTAGCTCTCAGAGCTTTTAATGACTTTGACCAGCCTCTCCTGACACTCCACCCATACCACTGGCACCTGAGGGCTCCATTTCAGCTCATCCTGAGGCCATTAGCCTTGCCTACGGTGGTGCAAGGGCAGGTGGGGCACTGGCTTTACTACAGCCCTCTCTGGGTATGTCGGTGTCCCATTTTGGTGCCTGATACCCTGGGTTAGGGGCTGCTCCCAGCCCCTCTCCCCTGCTGTGGGCAATGGGATGAGAAGCCCAGGTCTGCAGTCCCGTTTAGGACTCCCTGTTCCACTGGCCCTAGGGATGCTCCTGACAGACTTGGTGCCATTATTTACAGGTCAGGTGTATCTTTCTACTCTGCTCCTGCTATTATCATATATTAACTGTAACGATTAGAGAGGTGGGACTAGATTTTCTAAATTTTTTAAAGCTTGCAGGATTCTTAACTTATTAAATGCTTGTGTATAGTGCTATAAAGCATCTGACTTGTTAGAGGCTTTTAAGAAAACAAGTAATTTTATACATTGTGTGAGTTTTCAACTGATTTTTTTTTGTCTTATGTATATTATTGGACAGCTGAATCTTTTCAGATGTTTTTCAGAAGGGCTCAGAAGGTCTGGAGTAGAATCTCAATGTGGAATCTTAGTTCTTAAAAAATCAGGTTAAAAAAAAACCAAAAAAAAAACCAGTTCCAAGATATGTCCACGGGGTGTCAGGCTTGATTCAAGTTTGAAGGTTGCATCATTGCTGACTGCACAGGTTGGCTGAGAGATGACTGATAGAGTAAGGCTATTAATATCTGTACTACAGATAACAACTTTTTTTAAAACTTCATGAAACTGACATCATGTAGGAGTAACAGAACTATCACTATAACCACTTTGGTTCAAAAAGAGACCAAAACACTAATATGGTAGGTGTTTTTACAGTTTTCTTTTTGTTTTGAATGGTCTATTTAGGCATTGTGCATTACCTACGGATTAGAAATAACAGGATGGGAATAGCTAATTTATCCTCCCACCTGGCCTGTAATGTGGGGTGGGCTACCAGAGGTGTCTTTGACATAGAGAGAAAAGGGAGGGATAGATCTCTTATATGAATAGCCTTTGCCTATTGCAGTAACTGAGAGTTTGCTAGGTAACCAAAGCTGCTTATTATACCATTGCCTTTTGCTTGTACTTTTCCTAAGAACTTACACCTTTTTAGAGTTACTGTAATGTGACAGACCTTCAGCCTTCTTTTCTGAAAACTTCTTGTAAATCTTCAGTTTTTCTGTACTGTGGAAAATAAAGTGGACTTTTGAACAATAGATTTCTATACTCTCTTCACAAAGGTATTTTTTACTTAGCTTTGGATACTGCATACACAATAAATGTCTACGGCTATATTATGTTTCCTTATATTAACCATATCTTCACCTGATGGACAGGGAAATAAAAACATTACATACAGAGCATCAAATAGTAGTAAATTAGTTTTGCTACACTCTGTTGGTGACTATTAATATTCTGTATTGTTTCAGTGGTTGAAATTAGTTCTGTTTTGGATCATCTCAGAGTACAAAGACCTTCAGAAAAGAGTAATCAAATTCAAAGGAATGTGTAAAAATATAATTCTAGTTAAACTAGATTAATTTAAGAAACTTTCCAAAGTGAGAAAATTACAAGCTCATCTTTTCTGTCTTTTTCTGGATCCAAAGGTAGCCCAACACTCTGCTTCTTCTCCACTTCTTTTAATTAACTGCATTTATGGCTCACATTTTCAGGAAATTTTTTTTCCCTGATAAAACTTTTCAAGAATGAAGTGGTAGCACTGATGAAGGTATCATAACTGGAAAGGAATGTTCCTTCTAGTTAAAGTTAAGAAACTTCTTAGTTTTGTGTCTTTTATATTGAGACAGTATGTTGAGCTGAGAATTTCAAATACATATTAGCTGCATATGAGAACATTGAAAGACCTAGTGCCTGTGAGCAGGATCCTGAAACATCTTCATTACATTTTTTTTGTTCTAGGCAGTTTTTTATGTGGATATGTGAACTCAATTAAATTAACAGATTAGTGGGGTTTGTTTGTTTGTTTGGTTTTTTTTTTTTTTGTGCGTGGAGCATCTTTAATTATTTCACAATGGTTTGTTGACATTAGAGATGCTGGGAGCACTGTGGGACAGAACTGCTCAAAATATAGTTCAAAACTCACTTCCATGAGTTATGTAACAACAGCTACTGTGTTTCTATAGAGGTTGCTGAGTCCTGGGATGATGGTTCTAAGCTGTAACTGGGAACTGGGAGATGATGCAGTAAGATTAGCAAACAGCAGTACTTTTTAAATTTTTTTTGCATGCTCCTGGAGCCTGACCTAGACAAAGCAGCAACCACTTACACAAACAACCTGCCTGTTACTTGTGCTGTGGTGCGAAACAATGGATCTTAGACCCCTTAGCCTCCTTGGCTTGAGAACTTCTTAAGAACTTCTTACCCCTCTCTAAATATATGCAGTTCTAGTGGGAGAATTTTAAAATAATTTGAGGGGAATAAAAGTGATGTTGCCTCAAATGTAAATGCTTGCTCCTGGTTCTAATCATTGTATATTATTAAGCATACTGTGCATAGTTCAGAGTTACTCTGTCAAATGCAAGCAGGAGGAATTTGCAGTTTTCAAGGATTTTGAAGTAGTGTTCTTTGAGTATTGTGTTTCTTTGCTGCAGTCTTCACTATGTTAAGTATTTGGTCCATCTCAGCCCTGTGAAGAAGATAAAGTCAAGAAGGAAGAAGTCCTTTGTCAAAGAATGAGACTTTAAATGTACTGAATGCATTACTATTTTATTTGCTTTTAGAAGTCATTCATGGCATAGCCCTTCCTGAGTAGACCATCACAGCTGATGTCTGTTTCCCAGGTCTGTTAAATGTCACCTCAGAGATGAGGAAAAATTTCACCTCCTCCCCTTAAACCCTTTAAGCCAGGGGCAGCCCAAGTAAAGATCACTTCAAAGGCAAAGCAAGGTTTTTTGTTTTTTTTTTTTACATGGCATTGCAGTGACAGTAGATGGTAGTCCTAATTTTACTGCCACAGTTAAATGTTGTGACTATGCCTAGTTCTCTTCCTATTTGTGCATATCAGGAACATCTCCTGTAAAGGTGCTGGAATTGCAGTAGCTTAAAATTGATGTTACAGAAATGGAATCATTCCCCATACACAATACAAACTCTAAGGGAGAAAAGGCATGTGACTCGACATCCCTTATCTTCAGCTGCAACTCCTTTCAGGACTGCTTAGATAAGATTAAAAGAACCAGGCTTCCTTCCAACCATCTCCCACTTTTTCACCTGAAGAAATTTGCTGAGAAAAAGAGCAGACTCTAGCTGCAGAATTTGAGCCTGCTTCTAACGTGCACAAATGCAAACACAAATTCAGATTCAAAGAAAATAGAGCTCATTTTGGCAAAGATGCGTGTGAAACTGAGCTCTTTTTTGATGTTGCATTTGAGTTGATAGAAAAGATTCTGTTGACTCCTTTTTGTCATTCATCCTTGGTGGAAAATTATGTAAATCAAATACTAAAAAGAGCTGCAAACCAAAATCTGAGAGGTTTCTTCCAGACTGTTGAATTTAGTTTTGGTTTATTTTAACTGACTATTAGTTTAACCTTAAGTTAAGGTTAAGACTTAAGTTTCAAACTTAAGTAGTCTGAAAATATAAATTATAATGTTCCCTGGAAAACTTTACCTCCGATTGTCCTCACTGATGGTGGGGGGGAGGTTATTATTTTAGTTTAAGAAAACAAGTGACAGGAGTTACCATCTCTGCTTTGTTTGGCAGGTAGGGGAATGAAGACAAAAGATCAAAATGGCATTAAAGCTGAGGGAATATTTTATTATCTTCTAGGGTAAACCCACTAAACCAATGTTTAGTGTATTCAAATTGCTTATATATATTTACATTTATTTTTGATCTCTTCATTCTGTAATTAGATTCTAAAATGAACAATGAGTTGCAAGGATGCTACAGGAGAAATAGTGTGTGATGAAGCCCCTAAAAATATTGAACTTTTGTACAGAAGGCTCAATACCTGCTGCCAGCTGATTTTGTGCTCCTGAAAGCATGTGTGCCAGCAATGTCTCAAAAATCTATCAAATGCATTATTCCTGTAGATATTTAGACCAAGGGCAAAACTTCTTTTTGGGAATCTGGTATGAGAATCTCTATGCTATATATAGCACTTTCCGACTGACCATATGTGGGAGAGTAGATTGTGTTGGAGACGCTGGAAGATGCACCCACATTTTTTCTTCTTCTTTGTTCCTCTCCCCAAATCACTGGATCACTATACTCTTTTCTGTAAGATGTACTGATATAATTGAATTTGTGTTCTGAGCCAACATCTTACTTGTCTGCTCTTGTTCTTCACATATATATACAATGAATCAAACCCAATGAAGATATTTTCAATTAAACTGCATGAAATATAGTTGTGATCCTGGGTTGGCTGTAGCCATAATGCATGTTTTGAGAGCTGCTTCCAATTGAGCCTTGCTCAGCAACTAGGAGAGGAATACGATGGAAGAGACGTAGCAAGAGGAAGGAAGGGCTGAAGGGTTTCTGACTCCCATAGTCCCTGTAAATCATACCAATCATCTTGTATCTTGGAACCTTGTTTTCCATTGGTGATTTGATACCAAAATTAAATCTGAGTGTGTGAACTGGATTTTCCTACCCTACAAGTGCTTATCTGGTTTTCAGACATTGCTAATACCTCCTTAAAATGTACTACCAGCTTATGAAATCTTGAAAGAAATACATGGAACTTAGCTAGCTAGCAATTGCTATGATAGCAGAATGGTTTTATCATAAATCTGTGTAAGTATATTGCAAACATCAGTTAATATATTACTGTGTTTCCCATATAGAGAGATAACATTTGCAGTTTAGAATCTGTGCATGTCCATACATAAAATTCAAAGTTTAAATTAATAGCTAGACTATGTAAAAGTGCTGGAAATACTGGGTTCCAGTGCAATTCAGGCCCACATAATAAAAATTGTGAGAATAGCTTTACATGCTCATTTGATAGTGGCACACAAAGATTCAATTAGAATGAAGAGTTAATTGGGTGCAACACTTTAAAAATATGATTAAGCTCCTAGATGGTACTTTTTATCAAAACTTTATTTGAAATATCCTTATACATTCTATATTTAGAAATAGTGAAAAATGAGCAGGGATGATAGATTCTTTAGCATCATTTTGGGAATGTGACCCATGAGAAACTACTTTTTGCTATGGAGGAAAAAAAAAAGGCACCTCCTGCAGTATATGATTGAGGGCATGGATGCCATTGTGTCCCTGTGGAAATCAGTCATTTGTGACAGGTTTTATAATCTCAAAAATAATAATGGCTCTCTTTGGTATTCCAGAACATGGAAAATCCCTTATTCTTTTATTCTAGCCCTTAGGTGAATCCCAGAGAGAATATTTTGCATAGCTTTCTTCTAATATAACCTTATACTGTTAAAAACTAGAGGTCAAACCAAAATGGAAAACTGCCCACAAATCCCTAGTCTTTCACTGTGTTTAACTCAGGATGATTGTGAGATAATGACAGGTGTCTTTAAAGTACCTTTTGTCCCTTCCTAATCCTGGTTTATGGGGATTTAAACATCACAGGCATAGTAAATAGTCCATGAAATGTTCTATCTCATATATAGTTTCCAGGGATCCCTGTGAAACAGCAAAATATAGAGGTTATAGTGTTGTATAGGTATAGCAATTGCTAGCTAGCTAGCTTTCATCTCTTTCTGGTATGTATTCTACTTTTGTGCAGGAGTAAGATTTGCTCTGGTGATCTTAAGCTACATTCAGTTCATATGGTTTTTCTTATACAGGTGATACAGGTGTGTTAGTTCAAATCAGCAGTTTCATAGTTGTGAATCAGACCTTGTATCTCCTACTGCAGCTTGATCAATATGTCAGTTTACATAAAAAGCAATTGTTTTGGTGTAAGAAGGAGTAGTAAGGACTTCAGCATATATTGATTACATTGGTTTTGCTTGCATTCCTCTTTGCTGTCTCTTGTAACTTAATCTTTAAAGAAGCAGATTAATACCTGCAATAAAATATTAGGAAGGCCAAAATATTCTGAGAATGAAGGAAAAGGAGAGAGCAATGTAGAGGAATATGTGATCCATACTGGAATAAGTGCAAGTATAGCAATAAAAATAAAGGGAAGACTGTGATGTTCATTAAGAGAACAGTAAATGGTTCTTGGTGCTGTAGCTCTGAGAGCAAGATTTGGCTTTAATATTCTCTTTTATTAAAAAGACTTTGGTGCAGAAATGGAAGAGTCCTGACACTAACAATATATATTGTTTGAATCTGCTGATTGTAGTCAGTGCTTCAGTATTTGAAGCAGTTGTAGTCTGATGACATGGAAAAGTTGAATGACAATAAAACATGAGAAGAGTTTCACATATTCTGAATGTGTTCTGTAAGTTTCATTGAAGCTCACTTATCCCAGTTGATTTAAAATTTGAAAAAGCTCATCCACAGATCATATATTGCCACAGTTATGAGACTTGTCAAAGCCCAAGCAAGATAGAATCCATGGTGACTGTTGGCAACAAGGTGCTTAAAGGAACAGATATGACTAAATCGTACTGCAAGGATGGTGTGGGATACCTGTGTTGATTACAGAGGGCATAAATCTTTGTCTTGAATTTTCACTGTTTTTTTGATTGCTGGGTATAAACAGAGAGATCTTCTGCTGGAAAAGGTAAAGATAGATCAGCAGACTTTCTATTCACTAGTCTTTATTTCAGTATTTCTTAATATCACTATCTGCCTGTTGGATGATAACAGATTTTTAACAACTTTTTTTTAAAACTTCACCATTCATATGTATGTACCTTTGCACTTCAGGCTGAATCATTTCATTACATTCAAAAGGTATCAAACTTTGAACACCACTCAAGCAACAGCTAATAAAAATTCAGGGGACTAATTTTTTGAAAGATTGACTGGAAGAACTGATTGTTGACTACCATGAGTTCCTGCTTATATTTAGGAAAACTAGAAACCTAATTTCTAAAGTCAGGTGTAGGTTCTTGTCATCTTTTGTTTAAAAATGCTCTCTTTTTTTCCTGTCGTAGATCCAGGCATCTTGTGTTTCATTTGAATAATGGCTATGGGTAGCTGTTTCACTGACTGCTGCTGAATCTTGGGTGAAACTACTGAACTTTGAACTTTTCCCTCCAAAGTCTAATGGAGGACACTTTAACCTAATGTCTATTTTTTTTTCTTTAATTTAGAAGGAATTATTTTCCTGTGGAAATAATTGGAATGTTTGTGGAATTGAAGACATACTTACTGATATGTATTTGATTACCCATCAGTTTTTCACAGGAAGATGGCAATAGTAATATATCAGGTCTTCTAGCTCCCTACTCCCCTTTTTTCATCATGCAATAATTAACCAGGTATCCAGCTTTGTAAATCAAAGGTCTAAGTTTTGAGGCTAGTCCTTTTAATTATTTCTGGAGTTTTGACTACAGCACTACAATATGAATAAAACATTACTTTCAGGTCAATATAAGGGCTCAAGCTAATGGCCTTCAAATTAATGAAACAACTTCTTCTGCTGTACCTAATCAGCAACAGAGGATTATGGGAACTGAGGGAAGTTTCATTAGTATCTCTTAAAGTGTCTGACACAAAGTGACATAGTTTTTCTAGAAGTCTAAGTATTAAAGTTGCCCTTAGGGAGCAAAAAAGTTTTAATACTAGGGGATGTGGTATGTAACTTCCCATTTCCTTATAACAGCTTCTGGCTCTGGCTTACAATGACACTTTAGCACAGTTTAAAAGAAAAAAAAATAAACAACCCTTCCAAAGCATTTTAAGACATCGGTAATTACAATGGGTATATTGCTTAGCTGTTTCCATACATATTTTTAGAACTCACAAACCACTCTGGTTTCAGTGAGAATTTAGGCAAAAGGAGTCAAAAATGTGTTTCAGTTTCTTGAATATGCTCTTCAGCTTATGTTACTGTGCAGCTGCACTAGAAACTCAAGTGTTGCATATTTGAAATTTCTTAAAGTTCCTTTTCTTACTAGAAAAGTAACTTCCATGTAGCTTTTGAGGTCTTGTCCTTCATAATGCTGATCACCGTGTATTCAAAACAGTAAAGCAACAGGAAGTAGCCTTTACTGTGCAGAGGTCTTTAGATGTATCCTAATTAGGAATAATAAATTTTGAACTGGGATTATACAATAATAACTTCTGAATGCAAAAATTATGCTGCAAGGAAGGAAGAATTCAAGTAGCTATCTTGCAGAGTACAAATCACACGGTCTAGCTATTTTTGATGGCAAACTTCTACCTCACAACTTTGTATTCTGTGAAGTGACTGTAGAAGTAACATTATATACTCTTTCTGTGGTAGCTTCTCCAGGCATTCTATCCTGCTCCTCCTGATTAGTGAGGTACAACCTGCAGGGATGCTGCATAAGCAGTACAGTTGGTTTGAGGGTGTTGTGTCCCCACTGCTGTTTGCTGCTCTGTGGTGCATTTGTGGGGCTGTGCTGTGAGGTAGGCACAGCCGCCAGTGCTCCCCTAAGGGTCTGCTGACTGAGGGGACGAGAGGGACTGGGAATGGCTGTGCTGCAGCTCTGAGGGAAAGTGGATAAAGGGGGAAGGGTGGACTAGTCCAGCCAGTCACCCTGCTTACCAAGGTTTGTGCTCACTGAACTGTCCTATATCTCATTCCTGTGAACAAGTTCCCCAAGGAGGAGAGAGGTTGGGTTTTTTTAATTATTGTAATCCCTTTGACCTCATGCATTCATGAGTTTGGTCTCTTCTTGTCAAAGCAGTTTTGCAGGTTGACTGAATCAGGTGCTACTTTCAAACCAAATATTTTGGGTATTGTTCCTTAGCAATCAGTTAAGAATTACTGCAGTGTGGCTTATCTTGACCTATAATTTTCTTTGTGTTTTTTCCATTTAATTTAATATTAAAAATATATTTATACTACAAATATCTCTGTGTACAAATCAGTGGTTGTCATTCACAGGGTGTTGCAAGGTAGCTATACTTTCACCGTACACTCAGTAGCTTTGTTCTTAGATGGTGTTTAATAGGCTTATTGATGTCTAGTTCTCTTTTTCAATAATCTTGGAGACTTACTCAGAAAATTCAGAGTTAGGCCATATTTTCAGCTTTTTTTATTAAATGAGCAGTGGTGAACATTGTTGTTATGTAATACATGTCAAAACTGTGAGAATCTGTCAATTGCAACCCCTATACTGTTAAAACATGTTCTCATTTGCTTATTGTTATTACCCTGGGTTTGGCCTGGAATTCTAATTAATACTACCAAAGTCTTATTATTTATCTTTTCTCAGGTCTTTTGACTGATTGCTTTTGTGATCTCTCAAGCATTTCATCCTAGCTGTTGGAGGAATGAGACCTAGCCGTTTTTAGTATGAGTCCCACTTGAAAAGGTATCTGTCCTGAACAGACCCCATATGTTATTAATAGGAAAGGAAACCAATCAAAAGAGTAAAGAAGATTCAGAGTTATTCCAGGCTATCCTATTTTCCTTGTTAATACCCAAAACGTTTTTAGATCATAAATAATTTGCGACTGCTTCTTTACCTCCCATTCTTTTTCAAGTACAAATCCCATTTATTGCTTCCTTGCAGGGCAGAATGGCCCTGAAGGGTCAGGGAATTGGAACAAAAATGAGGACCTTTGCTCCTTAGAGACAGAGAAAGTGCCAAAGAAATCCCTTTGCAGTAAGGCAAGTACCAAGATCTTTGGTAGTTAGAGATGCAGCTGAGGCAGAGCATACTTTCCCTTACTTTGTGACTGTGTCTCCAGGATGGGGAACAGGGACTTCCAGGGTGGACCAGACAGTGCTGACCACAGGACAACTGGAGAGGACAACTGCAATCTGTTTAATCTTTCTCCACTTTCTTCTGCCTTCCAGGTAAATAAAAAAACCTCTCTCATCTCTGAATGGTTACTATTAAACTCCACCACAGGCCCATTTCTGCAGATGAAATATTCCCAGGGTGTTTTGGAAGCTGCTTTACTGACTCTCTACTAGTCTCACTTGTTCAGTGTCAGTTACCAAAAAAGCACATGGTTCCCATGTTCCTGCTTCTTGTTCCAGGATGCAGTAATATAATTCCAGGTTGAAAGAGAGAAGCTGTAATATGTCACTAACCAGAAGACCTTGAGGAAACTTTTGGCCACAGTACCAGCTGCATTGTGCAATTCTGATTCTGTGATTTCTGTTCTGGACCAATTCACATCTCCTCAGCTTAATGTTTCTCACATTCATGTGGTCTGGAGACCCACCTTTGATCCACTCTTCTGGAAATCCGTGCTTTAGTTACGAATATGCATTAGATGTTTGGGAATTATATCAACTAAGGCTCTTTTTTTCTTAGTTTGAGATTAGGTGGATTTATTTTTTTCTTTTTAATTCTTTTTTCTTGAAATCCTTGGAAGAAAAAACTTCCCTGGCAAATAATTTCCATTGTTTTAGATACTGTGAAATGTGATGTGGTTTATATGAGAAACTTGGTGACCTTGGGGCTATTGTCTGTTTGGTTTTTTTTCATGTGTTGTAGAGTTGAAATTAATACTGCTTCTTTATACAAGATGCATGTTCCCTAGAACATGACCTTTTAAGGAAACTTCTGCTCACAACATATGTATTTGGGGAAAAAAAAATTGGACGTCCAAATACACATTACTACTCTGGGTCCCCATGAAAACAGCTAAATCTGCTCTTCCCGAAGTCTGATGGCTTTGGTGCAAACTGAACTGGGCCTTAGGTGAAGGAAATATTTCAAAAATAGTATCTCTAAAGAGAGTGTCTCCTGCCATTAATAGCCTGTTAAGAAAGGAAGCCTCTAACACACGCGCACACACACACACACGCACACACGTACACACACACACACACACATTGTTGCTTGCAGTAAAACTAAGGTTCATTTAAGGAAATGGGATGCTTTAGATTGTAGAATAGCAAAGATGGATGAAATCTGAAGAGTTAATTACTGCTGTTGGGTACTTACATTATTAGCCATGCAGAGAGACAGTCTTTAGTTTAGATTTGTATGACTTGTCAATACCAGTGTTCTCCCCAAAAAATGAGCCCGGCTTTAGTATGTTTAAAATGTAGCCTTGCTTTAGTATGATTACACAAAAATAACAAAAAAAGCTTGTCATGATAAAGGCATAGGATTTAATGATTAAACTTTAAATGTGAAATTTGAAACACAGCTTGTAACTTAAAATGTTTTCTATGTGGAAGCACCTGGGTTTATCCAAGGACAGATTGACCACAAGATTACTGAATGCCAATGGCAATTACAGCTTTATTGGATAATGCACTGGGCAGATCCTTAGCCTCTGTAAACTGTCCTAGCTTCAAGAAGTTCAGAAGAGACAAATTTACAGATCTGACCCACATTTTCCTATAGTGAATGTATGTACAACTTTTTATTTTCCTTAACCATTGGCTTTCTGTCTTTATCTAGTTATACATCAACCCTGATGTTTCTATCTGTCTGTGAAGAAGTGAATGAGTTCAGACACTAATTTAGACTGAACCTTGGTCAAAAATAAAGCCTTTTAATTTTTAACTTCCTTGCTTAGCAGGTTATCTTTAATAAGTAAGCAGCGTAGTTGTTCTAAATTACACCTTTAACTGCTTTTCTGAGTGGTTGCTTACACTAAAAACCAGGCAAGCAGAGACATTCCAAACTGTATTTTGAATCAAAAATAGAGTGCAATGAACAACAGCATTATCTATGTTTTCTCCCTCTAACCTTCTAATGGATGTAGTCTGCATCTTCTTAAACATGCATAATCAACTAAAAAATCCCTAGGTCTAGTTCAGTCAGAAATAATGAGCTGCCAACAGGAAGAGTCAACAGAAAGATGAGAGAAAGAGTTGAGTTGAACCCACATGGGCAATTTTGGGTGTAGTTATGGGAAAACCTTGAGGAGTTTTCATTCTGATTTTGAAGTCTCTAGTCTTGCAGAAGACCCATTTAATGGTGTCCAGCAGGACAGGGTCCCATTAGTTGGATGATAAGATGCCATGGTAAAGTGAGAGGAGAAAATTTTAGATTAAGTAAACAGAGGATAGCATTGTCCTGTGCTGGCCTCTTTTGTTACTATTATTCAGCAGTAAAATATCTGGGCTTATCAGTTTGTATGTCTCTAAATGTAAATTTTGTCTTGTGAGTGCAAGGAATAATGGGTGGGAGGGACATTACCCACCATCTCAGCTCACTGTCAACAGCATCTCCACCATTCCTGTGGGAGAATCCTTCTAGCCTCTCACCAATAGAAAATACAGATGTGTAGAAATGGGGATGGTGAATGGGGCAGGAGCACCCTTCTGGCTGCCAGCTGTGAGGGAGTGAAACAGGTAGGTGCCTCCCAAAGCTTGCATCCAGGTAATTTTAAACATACAGAAAACTACACATGGCTCCCATCCTGGGGCTCCAGTTTGCAAGCACCTTTTGCCCTCTCTGAGTGTTTCTGGGGTGTGAACTGCTTTAAACAATTCCTCTTCTAATTAAGTATGGTTGGTTTGTGTGCTGGCTGCACCCATCTGTAGAGAGCAATCTGCTTGCTCCCTTCTGAGGATCCCTTCTTTCCCTCCCCATCGGCCTTGTTGGGAGATTAAAGCAGCAGCGGCCCCATACACAAACGCAGCTGGTTCCGTTTGGTCAGCCTGAGCCTTGCTGTGAAACCACGACAAGAATTCCAGTGAGTTGGCAACACTGAAACACAAAGAAAACAACAATAGGAAAAGACCTTCCGTGCAGAAAGGAATGTTTCAGGCACTATTCCCCTACAGTGAAAGGAGAGAGGGTGGGAGGGAGGAGGGAGATTTGAAGAGGGCATGTCTCCCCCTCCCCCGGCAGCTCTGGATCTTGTGATGGAGAGATCTTATCCTCTCTTTGTGATTCAGAGGTGCCAGGAAGCTAATTGAATATTCTGATCTGCCCCCAGTGTTTCTTGTGGCTTGACCCCGGTGCTGTGTCGTACCACTACACCAAACAGCCCTGAACCTGCATAAATCACAACCTTGCAAAAGCCTATGCTCCACATCTTCTCTCCCCACCCCCCCTCTTTACTATCTTGATAGATAGAAAGCCTTTACTGAAAGGTTTAGAGGGATTAGCGTCCTACAGGACCTGGAGAGAAATCACAGTCTGCTAATAAGCGGCAACATGTTCCTATGCAACTTCTGCAGGAACAGTACACACATGTCCTACTCCTTTATTGAAATTGCAGTCCATGCCTAAAAGAAGAATAGTTAAGGTTTGAAATATTGCTTAAGTTCTTTTGCAGAATCAGCTAACAACCATTGCAGTATAATGAGCATGGCATGATGCTAATGCAAAATATATATGGTATTTATAAATGTGGTGTCATTAAAATTAGTCTGATAGAGCCTCTTGGAAGACAAATAGACCTATCCATCTTCTCCCATGGTATGCATGTACAGTAGTCACTGTTGACATGCTTGTGTATGTGTGTATGCATATGAAGAAAGGACATCTTGGCCTAACTAAATTTTTTACATGAAACACTATTTTTGACTAATATTAAAAAAAAAAAAATCTAACTTCACACATTTTATATATGGTATTTCTGATCCTGCAAGCAAAACCTCCAAAATGTTTGTCCTTTTTACCAAAGCTGCATTCCAGCCCAAAGTATTAGGGTATCTTTATCTTTTCCCTGTGATCCCACATACTGCTCTTCCCTTGTTAGTGGGTATATGGTTCCTGAAATGACAGCAGTAAAACACAAGGAGGTATTTCTTTGTCTGTTGCACACACTGTTAGAGAGTTAGAACTAAAGGAGCGTGTCTCCAGCTGGTATCTTGAGAATTCACAGCCAAAGCACTTTACCAAAATGATTTTATCTGCTAAGAAAGTGCAAAAATAAGTTTCATTCTACAGTTTTCCTTTCATAGTACTTATGTGAGGAGTACTAAGTCCTAAACTTTACCTCTGCATTGGTGAGTAGATGTTGGATTTTTTTCAGAGTTATCAAAAATACTTTTTCTTATTTGGAACATGCCTTTGGGACACTAAAACCTGTGACATATTTCACTTTCCACCTGCAATTCCCAGAACTACTCAAAATAGACAAGCACATTAAATACAGCACCAATGGACTCTGATACAAAGTCAGCAAAGTGGAGGGTCTTGGAAGCGTCTTGGCTATCCTGCAAAGCTTGGAAGGAGGGGCAGAGGCAGCCTGTGGCTGCAGGGCCTGGAGCAGTGCCTGATTCCCTCATGCTGGTTCCGGGGCCGCCGGGTATAAAGAGCTTTATGCAATGTCTGGAGGGTGGGAGTTTATAGAAAACGCGATGTCTCAACAGGCGAACACGCCTTTCTTCTGCAACTAGCAGGATAAGAAAAAGACACCAGGCTCCTTGTGCTGCTGCTGTGCAGATCAGCACCCCGGAGTCCAGGAGCCAGCTTCTGAGGAAGCTGGAGCATCCCAGCCCAGATGGGACCTCACCATCGGATGGATGGAAGAGCAGCAACTGCTTGCAAACTGCTCATATTATTCACTGCATGCATAATGCAGGGCAGTTGCCAAGGTAAGCGCTATGCTTCAGCCTCTCCGGCATGGGAATTGCACCGCAAGGAGCACATCCCTACTCCGGGGATTTTTATAAGAAAAAAACCAAAGTGCCTGAAAGTAGAGGGTTAACGGGTGCTGATTCAAGGAGTTCTTTCTAATAGCTAGGGGAGACAGTTGCCTCTTTCCAGGAGTTGATGGAGTCGGTTTCTGTTGTGGAAAAGTAAGTAGTGCCTTAAAAGCACTGCAAACACCACCGACTCTTTAGCTTCACTTCATCTTGGTTTTAAATTATGCTAGTATGCTTCCTTTGATTGTTTTTCTGATTTGTACAAACTTTTTTTTTTTTTTTTTTTTTCCCCTAATTGTATAAGACAGCAACACACAAATGTGGCTAAATTTTGAGGGACATCTCAGACTTTGCAACTCCACGCTCTAAACTCATGGTTTTACAGAAATGCAGGCAGGCAGGTTTTTCTGAGTCCTGATTACTGTCTGAATAAGGCCAAAAAAACCCCCAAAATCACCCCAGACTTTTTGCATTTTTCACTTGTGATCCTTGTGCCTTTCTTGCTACTGAAATACGGGTGGTTTTACAGAGCAGAGTTCACCTGCATTGCAAGAGCTGGTTTGGTGACCACTAAAATTGTACCTAGAGTTGTTTTTGGTGAGGAGTGCACAGGCTCCAGCACTTGCACGTAGACAGGTTGGGCCGGGGGGTAGGGGGTTATGCGTGGACATGCTTGCATACGTGTGGTATATGCAGTCATTTGCAGAAGGCTATAAGAAAGAAACAGATGCTTAGTCTGGAGCACAATAAGCTCCCCTCAGTCAGTCTCAGACGCAGATTTGAAGTTGAGAGAGGGAGAACTTTTTCTCTGAGCTTTACTGTTGCTAGGCGACATCGAGGAGCATGTGACTGGCAGAGCAGGCTGAGTGCCGCTCCTCCGGTACTAATCTGGCTGCTTGGGATGGAGCTGCCGTGTGCCCAAGTGCTCCCTCCGGCCTGTGACTGCAGCCGATCTTCCTGCCTTCTTCTTCACTGTTTAACTGCCTTTCATTGAAAATCAAGCCTGTCTTGTTGGAGCAAGAGTGGCTGAAATGCCTTTCCTCTGCCCCGCATATTGCCCTGCAGTCCTGCTGATTCTGTGTGTGTCTGTGTATTACGTGTGTTCAAGTTGCTAATCTGCTTTCTTTGCTCAACTCTTAGTTTAAGCTCCTTAGACAGAATCAACTAAGTAATTATACAGCAACTGCTGCTAGCAGCTCCCACTTATGAACAGGGAAATAAGAGATAGCTAATGTGCTGGGGACCTGCAAAAACTCCAGCCAAGGAGGTCACACTGGGCAGAATTAATCCTATGCACTATTATTTTACATTGGATAGAATGGAACCTACACTGCAGATAAAAAAAATATCATTTTGTTCTACAGCTGCTTGTGATTGTCCAGAATGTACCTGATAAATGACATGACAGAATAAGCAGAGAGAAGCTTTGAACAAGTATCCATAGGTAGTAGAAGTACAGAAATTTTTTACGTTTATGCTATTCCTCCTGCTCTTTCTCCCATTCTCCCCTCCCTCCTGCCTTCACAGCAGAATAACTGTGGAAATCAAACAATATAATTTTAGTAATGGGTGACTGATACTAGCAAAATACCTGGATAGCAATTTTGCCTGCACTGTGATTATGATAGTGAAATATTCGGTAATTTTAAGTTACAGTTCCTTGAATGTTGAGATCATGTCAGACACTTATTTTAAAAAGAAAATTTGGAGGACCATGAAAGCAATCTCAAGCCTTAGAAGGAAAATTATGAAAATCTAATATCTTGCCTAATCCTCAGTATTCCCAAATGTGCTTCACTATGTTTTTTGAGATTTTTGTTGGAAATATTTGAGTGTTCCCAGTATAAGATGGATGTTTCTAGAAGTTCACCTAAGCACTTGCTCAAATGATAGCATTCTTCCTTGATTTATCTAATTCTAGTTTTACTGAGTTAACATAGTGCTCATAAACAGAATAAAAATACTGTTTTGTAATTGCCAGCAGTATAGGGCCTGTTTCTCTAAGCTTTACTCTATAGGTCTTGTTGCCTGTGGGCTAATTGTTGTCAGAAAAAAGTGTAACTGGAATCTAAAAAGTAGTTAAGTGAAGGTAGTGTCAAACAGGAGCATCATAGGACTATAGCTCATGTTCGTTTTGAGGAATATCAAAGTGCTTCACACTCAGTCATTAACTAGAGACAATGGATGGATGTTAGTGCACCAAATTTTATTTGTATCCTGAATCTCTGCAATAATAATCATCAGCTTGCTACATTCCAGGCAAATATGACTGAAGTTTGTTACCATTATGAGATCTCTATTAGTCTGAGAATGAAGGCTATTCTAAGAATGAACATATATGGTGTGATAAGATATATCAGAAATCACAATGAACATTTGAGTGAAGTGTGGCAGGCCATTAAGAAATAGGTATGGTAAAACCAAGTAGAGAAGTACAGCAGTTCTTTCTGAAAATCATGGAGAAACATACTTTTCCATAAGGTATTGTAATAGTTCAAACTCCAAATTAATAATTCAGTGTTTTTTAGACATTGTCTTCACCCAAAACTATTTAATTTGTCTGTAGGATGATGTGATATTGCTACAGGCGACATGTCAGCATCAGTATTCATACTTGCTTGTGCAGTACACTTTTAAATGACAGAGAAGCCTGTCTGTAAGATTCCACCCCTGACAAGACCTAGAGTTTGAAGACCTGAGCAACTGGGGACTGAGGATTTGGAAGTAATGAGAAGGGAAAAAGGATGGCAAGAAATATGAATATATCAATGCAATCCTGGCATACAATTTACTGGGTTTTGTGCATTTCAATGTTCATAATCCTGCACTAGTACAATTCTCTTGGTTTCTCTTGGAAATGTACTCACACAAAATCAAGAGCAAAAATTGCATTGAATGTCCATCTATCTGTCTTCTAAACTGGTTTACTCCCTGAGGCCTGACAATTTAGAAGTATCTGTCAGTGAAACATGTCATAGTCTTCTCACATTTTAATGAGTATTTCTGTGCACTAACGGGTTTTGGACTTTATTTAGTTGTTCTTTTTAATGAATAGCCCACTTCTAGTACATCTCTTGAATTTTCTTAATAATTTACTCTTTTTCTATATTCTGTTCAGTAAAGCATATCAGGTATTTGCAAAGTAATCAGCTAAAGCAAAGAATAGGTCAACCCCCAGAATTTTAGTTAAATATTGAAAACAGTAATTGGATGACACCTGGTTAGATTTAGGTTCTGTGCCAAATGCTAGAATTACAGTAAATAATTAAGCTACAAGAGTGAAGACAAACCGAGACAGAGCATCCAAGGAGATTTCAACTATGATAAATGTGTGATGTGTGTGATGCTTCTATTTCCCTGTAAGACAAACCAAAACCTTCTTTCATAAATTGAGCTGATTGGAAATTTGAGTAATGAAATCCTACTTTAATCCAGATTTACTTGCCATGTGTTTTGCAGGAAATAGCAAAGATTCATTTGGGGGAAAGGTAGACTGAAATTTCATTACAGCCTTTTAATTATTCTTCTTTTGGGCTTCCTGGGTTGACATGAAATCATGTTTACTGTTTGGAGCCTTTCTCCTCCATGTGCCTTCTCTCACTCTTCTCGTTCTTTAACACTGAACCTGGAGGTTCTTCTAAATCTGAATACTCTTCTTTTTAATTGAGTATTAAGCCTGCACATTGTAGACATAGTTTATTTTATTTATGTTATTGGATCCATTCAGTCTTCTACAATACTTATTTTTAGATATGAGTGGTCATGATAACATGTTGGATAGACAGATATGTAACTTGAATCACACTGTACTATCACTTTTTTGAGCAGGAGTTGTATCTCCTCTTTCAGAGCTCTACTTAAAACAAACTGGAACCATATAGTTTTTTGGATGTTTCAAAGGAAGTTACACCTTCTAGAAGTTGTCATTGTTGAAAAACATTAAAGGTCCCTTCTAGTTAAGGATCTACAGGTTGACATCTATTTAAAGAAAAGTGGATGTTTTTATTCCACTTTGACTAATCAGTGATGATAATCATAATTTGACAATTTCTTTTGATAGCTTACACTGAATTTGGCAGATAAGAGCTGGTTTTTAAATTACTTAAAACTAAAATGCTTCTTTATACAATTTGATAATAATACATATATAATATATTCTTAAAAATACCTTGAGTTGATTCTAGATGAAAGAATAATAAGGTTTCTTCTGAGTCAACCCAGTGCAATTCCTTCAATTTCAAAGAAATTACCCTGAGTTGTACTGATCTAAGACAGAAAATATGATTCAGTGAAGAGCAAACATCTCCTTAAATAGCTTTTTATTATTTGAGTTCCATTTTGAAGTTTTGAAGTCCATTTTGTTATAATAATGTTAATGTTTTTTAAACAACTTTTTTCTCCCTTGACTCAGTACACTTATAGAACAGTTGGAAAAAATAAAAGTTTAATGAGTGAGAATAGAACTGTTAAATGAAATGGATAGCCTCTAGTGTATTCCTTAAGCTTGTGCTGTTGATTTCAGGGGTTTTAATGTTTTCTTTGTTTTGCAATGCTTAAAGTGGATTAGAGATCAAAGGATCACTGTTACAAGTTTTGTTTTGGATTAATGAAACAACATATAAAAGTTGACTGAAATGGTTCTATTTCTATGACCTGTTCTATTTTATAGTTTTAACATGAATAAATTGCCTTTGTTTTACAATCAAGAAGCCAGATCTTCAGCAAAAGGGCACTGTTTACAGCAGCAGTGTGTCTGCCCAATTATTTTCCTGCACAGCCAGGTCATGATACTACACCCTACTGAGTCAAGTCAGAGAATGGGGAATGGGGACTCCCTTTAGGGGGATTGCAGGGTCATGGTTTTGTGGAACAAGAAGCCTGGGGCTTTAATTGTGTTCTGTGGCATCTAAAAAAAAAAATAAAAGGCATAGTCATATCATACCATAGTGACAAGATATCCTAGGAACTGATATATTCACTGATGTATTTAGACTCTAGGTAATGGTTCTTATCTTCAGAAACCATTGTGCACATTATCAACTTAAATAAATACACCATAGAAATTTCAGTTTACTCTGAGGAAGTACAAGGCCTGCAGAACTGGAATACAGACATATGTGAATAACGCTTCCCAGATTTGTCCCAAAGATGGAAATCTACTATGTAAAGTTCATGTCATTCAATATCCAATTTGATCTGATCAAGCCATTGTCATACCTTGTCTTCTAAGGACACAGTTTCCTGAGAATTGATGAGCCCTGTGAACAGATAGTTCACTACTCCTGGGAGCAGGATGCCTCCATTCATCTTCCTTCTCTTTGCCAGTGTCCTATGCCCGTGTTGCTGACAGCTCTGAGTTGTTGGTACTTTCTCTGTGCCACTGCTCATTAGACCTTCTTTGAGCTGCTTCTACTTAGAAACCTCCAGGAAAAATAAACCAGACCTATGGAATCATGGATTAGGGATTCCGAGCAGCATGCAGAAAGAAAGGCTTGGTAGTTTCTGGAGTTTAGAAAAGAAAGGGAACCTTGGCATCATGTACAATGAGAGGTGTTGGAAAGAGGGTAAGAAAGAGGCACTCTCATTTTCCTACGGTAAGTCAGGCTGGCCGTGCAACCACTGTCTAATGCTACTGCTAAAAGCCTTACCATGCTGGTAACAAGAGTGGTCAAATCAGGGCTAGAAGGAGCAAGTGCTAGCACTGCTGGAAACCCTTTTTTAAAGTTGTCTTGAGTAAACAGATGGCTTGACTTGAATGGGGCTTCTCACATATTCACTTTTGAGCAGGGTTGTAGGTATGTTCTCAACCTGCAATGCAATAGATGAATTGGATGATACCCAAGCACATGAAGTGTTGCTGCAGTTCTTGTTGGTCCTAGCTGTGTTAATAAAAATTACTTTTACTACTGCAAGGTCTAATACTTTTTAAAATCGCTTCATGTGAAATAAACTCCAGTTTTTCTGAAATGAGTGACAGTCTGTGGTGTCTTCCATAAGAATATTAAATAATTAATTAAATAAAGCTGTGTTTGTTAGGTCTGCAGTTATTAATTTTCTGTATGAAGTCAGCCACAGTACTTTAAAGCTTCACTGAAATCAGGTGTAAAACTTACAAATTCTTGCCCTATGTAGCTTTTTCTGATAGGAGTTAAGAATTCTCAGAGACTTAAATCCTGTAAGAGAGTAGAGGAAGGGAGAGCCCCAAATGATCACCCTCTTAAAGGAAAAATTTTGCCTTTAAACAACCTGTTTAAAGTGTGGAGTGGAGATACTGACTCTCTGGACAGCAATATAACAGGTGTGGTTGCAGTCTTCTTTGAGCAGACATTGTGAAAGACTGATGGAAAAGTATTGCTATGAGGAAGGGATTGCAACTTAAAGGTTGCAGACCTGTAGGCAAATGCCTGCAGTCCTCTGAGCAATGTGATTTGTATGTTGTGTGTTATCATTGAGATACTTGGGAGACAGTGTATGCCTTTCCTGTAGTTCTTTGTGCTTGCTTCTGGATGTAAGGACATAGAGTGCAGTACATGCGTGCTTTTGTGTTTCCAAGCATGCAGCAAGCATAGGGCTATACCAGCTAGAGAAGTTCTTCCCTACTATTAACCTCCGTGTCTGGAATGCTGCCTAGAGTAGCTAGCTCATGTAATTTAAAGACTTATTTAAAATACTATGCCCAGCAGGCACTAATGAAGGGAAGTCACAGACGAATCAGGCATCCTTAAAAAGTCAGAAGAGTGAATAAATCTGAGAGTTATAGAGTTTGGAGCTTAGGGAAATTATAGGTAAAATGCTTCCATTGAGGTTGACAGGAAGAGTACTGTTTCAGTAGAAGATGATATTTCTTGTATTTATCTTCTTCTGATGAATTAAAAGACTGTCTTTTTAATGTGGTGCACCCATTAGTACTACTATTTGTGTAAAAGGATTTCTTAAATTTTAAACCAAAAACTAGAAAGAAAATATGCTACACTTAGAAATGAAACAGCCAAAGGAAGATTTAACTCTTATTGTTCATTTTCAGGTCTTTTAAGATAAAACTGTATTTTGTGTGAGCACATCAATAAGCATTGTTGTTTCAGTTCAGGTGATCCTGGCAGGAGGCACAGAACTACATGATCTTTGAGGTCCCTTCGGACCCAAACCTTTCTATGATTCTATGAGCCGTCATTTACTCAGGCCTGCCTTGACATATGGAATTTCCTTTCCAGGAAGCTTGATAAGGCTGACCAGCCATTAGCTACTAACTGAAACAGAGTTGCTACTGACTAAGGGAGAAAAGTGTTGTGTCAATGCATCCAAAGGAATATGTGTAGTTCCCAATGTCATGGGCAGTAGCAAGCAGCATTAGAATGTCTGTCTAGGGACACTAGATGCTTATGTGTGTGGTCTGTCTATTCTGTACTGACATGTAATTTCTGCTTTTCTGACAGTGTTCCCACATGTTTAGTTTGCAATGACTAACTGTCACAATTTTTGAAATTTGTACAGAATTACTAGTGCCCTGTGAAGCTTTGGGGCACAGCTTAATTTGCCTTTATTTTTTTTAAATCTAGAGTCCTACTGGTATGACGCTAAAGACTTTTGTTGTGGATATGAGTTCTGTGGTGGAAAGACAGAAATAGCTTTCATTTTATGTGCTTACCATGTTTTTTCTGTAAGGGAAAGTGATTTATTTTTGGCATGGCAGGTTTCATTTTTCATTTAATAACTTGTAATATAAAATTACAGCAAGGTTTATAATTCGGCAAAGTTTTATATGTTTCATAGCCATTTTCATTCTAGCAATGATACAGAAAAGAAATACAAAAAAGACACAATTTCACTGTCACAAACTGTGCCGGAAGGCTCTTACTGAGGCCAGTTCCTAGTGCTACAATGACTCATCAGCTTTCAGGGGAGCATGGCAGAATTGAATGCAGGTCATCATCTCAGCATGGGGTCTAATTCTGATAAAAAACAACACATTGGTTGGAAAATTTATTTAAAAAGCTGTACAGGTCTCTAAAAACAATAAAAGCTTCCTGAGAGGGTTGTTTTATTATCTGCTAATACATCTGTCTGATTTTCTCAGTGATATATACTGTACATGTTCTCTCTAAGTTGTTTAAGCTCTTCTTTTCACTTTCCACACACTGTGTAGTTGTAAATGCTTCCTAGTCTTGAAGACTTTCCTCTTTTTGTCATATTCCCCCCCACTTTCTGTTACCCAATTGTTATTCTACGGCAGACTTGGGGCCATTAGCAAGGTTCATTCTTATGAAAATGCTTGAGATGCTTCCTTCTGTGAGTAACTGAGGCTGTCTTTATTTCTCCTGGTGTTTGCATGTTCTTCTTCCTCTTTATGTCATATGGTCAATTAGAACAGATTTTTGCATACTTAATGTGTCATTCATGAAAAAGAAGCTACCAAGATTTAGGAGAGCTGGGATGTGTGGGATCTTCCCCAGAGATCCACAGTGCTTGCTTCACTTCCCCAGCTAACACAATCACAACTGATTTATGTGGATTTATGCACCTAATGTCAAGACAACTGGTTGGGGTTATCCGCTTGAAGGCAGAACATGTTCTTCACATGTAATGTCTGAAACACAATTTATATTGAGAAGGTTAAAATTTAAGCAGCACTGCAAGTACTGGTTCTCTTGTGCTGGCCATACAGATAATAATTTTACTAAAATCTCTAAGGAGTTGGTTTTGTTAGTGTCCTCCTGGAAAGTACTTTATATAGATTAAAGAAGGTGTCCAAGAAAAACTAATGGCTTACCCTCAGTTATCACTGAAGTACAAGAAATTTGTCAGCGACTAAAATGAAAAAAGGAACGTGGTCTGTTCAATATAAAGAATATTTACTTTATCAGTAGAAAGGAGTATCACCTCCTGTCTATTAGAATTAGTCCTTTCTTAAAAGGATTGTTTCTTATTCCTGCCTTGTTATAGGACTAAAAAGATAGTAAAAGTTTATTTGTTGCTTTAAAAAAGGTGAGTTGAAACATTATAAAGTATCCTAATTTTTATTGTTTTGTTTGTAGTACTTTATGATAGAAAAGACAGATGGTATGATATATACTGTTTGTGAACATTTATGATAAATAAACTGTCATGGTTTTAAATTTAGAAGATTGGGTTTTTTACATTCAAAATCAATGTGAATAACTTTATAAGATTTGGTATCTTAATATTTTTTTACTTTTCCCAGAATAATTGGTTTGAAAGTGCTAATGTAGAAATCATTGTTTCCAAATACCAGAGCTTTGAGAAAAAAAAAATTAAAACTGAGATTTTTGTTTTGTTTTGTTTTTTTCCTAGGAGGTCCACATATGTTATAATAAAAAAAAAAAAAAAAAAAAAGAGAGAGAGAACTTGTTTGCTTTATTGGTTCAGGCCTAAACTTGAAAAAAATTAAAATTGAATAGATTTGTTAAGAACTAATTAATAAACCATTTCCATTTTTATCAGACTGCATTTGCTGCTTTTTCAATTAATAAAAACTGAAGTAAGGTAGGGGAGATGAGGATTATGAATATCTTTAATGTTGCTAGGAAGCATTTACAGTGTCATTCCTTTGAACTTGTCTGCAGGAGACCTGAACCCTTTTTTCTTTGCGGGAAAGCTTTCCTGCTTAGTTTCAGTAGATTAAAAGCCTGAATTTCTTTAATTCTTGGATTTATGTTGGGGCATTAGCAGAAATTAATCTATAGTCCTTTTATAACTGTATTAACTGAAAACAAATAGTTTAACATTGAATACAATGATTTAAGTATTTTTATCAAACATCTTGCATGTGAGCATTATTAAAATAATATTTTAACAATTGCTTTAGTTGACAAGTTTGTATATGCGAGAACATGCAGACACAAAGCCCAGAATAGAATGTAGGTTTTGCTGGGATTTTTTCCTGATTGGCAAGTAAAGGCAAACCATAAAAATATGCTGAAGCTGCAGGGAAACATGGTATTTCTAAGTCCATCATGAAAGACAATATTTTTACTTTTGGTCTTGAATTTTAAAGTGCTTTTTAAAAAAAAAATCAGTGAGTAAAAATTTCAAATGTAGGTATTGCTTCTTGCCTGCCAGAGTAGAACTTGTTTACTACAGTTTCTGATACCTGTCATTGTGCTGAACACAGAATGTGGTTTACTCAAAAATAAGTCCAGCTAGTACTGGTGAAGAACAGGATCTTTTGCTTCAAGGCCAGTCCCTTATCATTTCCACCAGCCCCCTGCACCCTGCCTCCATCCCCAAATAATCTGACATGTGCCTTGTTTCTTCTACTGTCTAATAAACATACCAGCAAAACAGAGTGTGCCTCTCATGCACTGTAACTTTTAAAAAGTGTGAATGGATTAAAAATAGAATATAAATATGTGTTGCTGAAAGGAAGAACAGGCCCAGTTGGCCTCTTGACATCGGCATAGCCTCAGGAGTTCAAGAGTCTGTTGTCTTTATGCTGCAAACTACCTAGGGCACGGTCCTTTTTGTTACATGACTGTACAGTGCAAGACACAAGGAGTTCTTGATCAGCTGCTGAGCCTGTAGATGCTATTTTACTAATAATAATCTTGTTATATACAACTGGATGATAATTCAGCAAAATAAATCCTACACTTCCCTTTTAACAATGTATTGCTGTGTATCTGGCACTTCAGCTTTTCTGCCTCAAATTGTCCCTTGACTAGTCCTCTGTCTGCCTATCAATCTGTCTATAAATATCTTGCAGTCATGTGAAATGGGTGCAGGTGCACATTTGTACTTTTTGTTGACATTGTCAGTAAAAATTATTTCTTTAATATAAATTAGAGATATGTAGATACAAAATATGTTTTGTGTTGCAATATCTATAAATGTTTGTGTGGTCTCTGTTTTTCGTTGTGTTTTTTTTTAAAATCTGAATAGTTTGTATTAAATGTAATGAAGTTTAAAGAATATAGGAAGACTGAAGGTTAAATATCGTGCTGAGGTATATGAAAGCGTAATTTCATCAGACTCTATTTTTCTTATCTATTAAATAATGTTTGTTCATTCTCCTACTATAATTGCTAGCAGAATACTGCTTTTCAGTATCATAGAGCATTATTTAAAAATAAGCTAAGGTTTTCCCTACACTTTGAATTTTGCTTCTTTCTACATTAGTGAGGGAGAACAGAGATGGAATTTCCAGAGGTTCAGCCTTCCTTCCTTGAGCATTCCAAAACTCCAGGCTGTTTCATATGTAATTAAGCTAGGCAAAAATCTGACATCAAAGTGTATGGAAGGTGATTCTTCAGGATTCTTTTACCTACAAGGCCCCTAGAGTGGACTGCTCTGTTTGGGAGGCAAATAGGAAACAGAATACCCTTTTGTGGAAGCCAGAAAGAGAGGAAAAAAGAGCTTGTCACTTATTTTTTATTTGTAAATTTTGTGTGGAAGAGGTTTACGATGCACAGTCTGTTTGCATTTATTTGTTGAAAACCTGAAGATGTATTACAAGTGGTACAGCTCAGTTGAAAAAATATTGCCTGGAAGAATGTGACTCTTCTAGATGCAAATAAATCTGTTGAGTTTTGATTTCTGAAGTGTAAAGCAATTGCAGCAGTGTAAGTTTGATTTCTGAGTGGACAGTTTGAGAGTGGTAGAACCTACCCTGGGCTTAATACATTCTTCATTAATTTAAATTCTTCATTTAGACTTAACTGCTAAAGAAGTGTTAGCAGTTCTCAAAGGCGTTGTGAGCACAAGGAAGAACAAATGAGGGGCTTTGGCCTATTCTGTGTAGTCAGAATGAACAGTCATGGCTCCTAATCTGTGGATGACAAATGTAATTCAGAAGATGTGTAGTCAGAGCCGAAAGTGTGAGGGACTTCTAGTTTAAATGGGCAGGTAGAAAATGTATGAGAAGAATACAAAAGACTAGAAATGTTCAGGGAGGAGCTGGAAGCAGTCAAAAGTAACGCAGAGGGGGAAGAGTAAGGCTGTTTCGTTTCTATTATCAGCCAAACGTAACGTTCTGGTTTCAATCCGAAAGGACTGAATTTTAGCTTTAATTCTGAAACTAAATGTTTCTACACAAAGTGAAGCACAGTGGAGATTGAGAGGGTGTGGTGGACTGCCTTCCTGTTGAAGACTGTAGCCCTATGGGTTAAAACATTGTGCTGTGAAATGCGAGATGCTATTAACCTCTCCTGCTGGAATTCCCTGTGGCTTAATGTGACACTGAGTAACATTCATTAGTGGTGTGAATGTTGACTACCATCCTCTACTGGCAATGGGGTTTGTCTTTCGCAGTGGTTTACTATAGGGTACTTCATATGCAGGCAACAATTGTTGCAGAAAATTAAGGTGAATAGCTGTAGAAGGTGCACTTATTTTTAGTAAATTAAAAGTGAAAAAAGGAATTTTGATTAGTTAGTAATTTGCTCAATCTTTTCTCTGATAAAACCACTACTATATTGTTCAGTGGAAGATGACTACCTGACAAAATTTTCCTGCAAGTAACTATCCTAGAGCTAGTAATATAAGCCACCTTGTTTTACCTGGGCAAATTCTGAATCTGAAACATCCACTGAGAGTCTCTTACAAGAGAATCCCAGACACAGAGAACAATATAAATTCCAGTAACCAAGTTAGCATGAAGCCCCAGGATAGTAAGTATAACAAGAAGTTTAGAAATAGTGCTTTGGTCTACATTTTTCCAGCAATGCTTCTGATCTTTGCTTTGCAATTTCAGTATTAGACTGGTTTATATTAATGCCAAAATCATATATTTGTTACTCCTTTGGTATTTTCCTAATATAGAGCAGCCAAAACAGATTTTACTTTTCAAAATTATTTTTGTTAATGCCCAGAGATTGATTATGTGTATGTGTTCTGGTGTGATTCCTAAGGTCTACTGTGCACTTTTAACCTGTATTTTAGTAGTGCTTTAATCACAGTCAGAAGACTGAAACTGAATTATAGTAATAGTAGAGCAACACAAAAAATTCAGTCATTTCTGAAACTTGAACTTTCAAAAGTCACACAAATTCTGTTCTATTAGCAAATTTTAAGCATGAAAATGAAGACTGATTACTTTATCGCTTGTTTTTAAACTCAGTGGTTATTTCCTTCCTATCAGCATTTATCAGAGTAAATCTGAATTTCTATGGAAATTAGCTCATGGGTACTATTTTTTTGTAATATCTAACTGATTAATGGGATGTCTTACCATTTAAAAAAAACACAGAAATTTATTGAAAGAAAAACCTTACATAAAATTAATAATGATTAATTCTTCAGTAAATTGAGGCTTCAAATAATATCAATAAACAAGTGAATACCCCTCGTTTTCTGACAGTCCCTGCTCTTGTTGAAACCCAGGTGCTGCAGGCTCACATTGCATAGAATATACCAAATCTGGTTATTACTGACACGGTTATTTTTCTTTCATTCTGGTTATTTCTCTGAATATTTGTAGCAGTAACTTTGTAATCACATATTTTTCCCGATTACTTTCTCCTTTATCAAAGCTAGAATTGTTTTTGCTCACAGATGAAACACAAGCTTTTTAGAACTTTTGTGAGAAGTGTCCTTGATACTGCAGATCACTTTTACTTCTTTCGTATTACTGATTTTCAAAGCTTGGTTTTTTAAAATGAATTTACATAATTATCTGTTTGGTAATTTTCTTTGTTCAAAAAATAATATAAACCAGTGATAATTGAAGTATTAGTCTTTCATAATATTTGTAGGTGTTTCAGAGCTTTTTGCCTTCAGTTATAAGAAAGCCCAGCTGATAACATTGTAAAGCTTCACACCATAATTAAATGAATTATAACAAGTCTGCTGAAGAACTGTAAAAATGGACATTGATACCGTGCTTACTGTACATAGGTGTGAGCATCTTAAATTATAATTCTGAAAAGTATTATAGAGAGTAGCAGAACTGTGTGACTTGCAGGTTTTTTGTTAACATTGTTACCATTTCTGGTAGTGTACAAAGACTGCTGTGTTTATACTGCTCTTTCAAAGGTTTATCAGTATTATAGCCTGATTTTAATCACTATAAGGGTATGTTTAGCTATAAGAACTTAATACAAGGCAGGAAAAATAAATTATTGTACATAGTGCATGAAATTTTTTGTCTAGTTATTATTTAGAAATAATATACAAGTTGCTCATATCACTTATTTATAAGCAAGTTTCATTAAAAATCCCAATTGTGTGGATGCAGATTTGATTCTATATTGTAACTTCTTTTTATATGTGACTATGAATATTTTTGAATAGCCATAGTATACTAAATATACAAGAAGATTTAATTTTTTTTGCATAGTAATTGCAATTGATAAATTGTGAGTTATATGTTGTGTTTTTAGAGCTTTAACTGCTAATCTCATCTGAAAATGTTGCTTTGTAGGGCAAAATTCAGGGAGAGGGCCTGGGATTCCAGAGTGAACTTGTACATTCCTTCTGGGCATTTTTGCAAGGGAGGTTGTTGTGTTTTAAAGGTAGTTGATAAGAGACCTGCACCACCAACCCCAGACCTGCACCACCAACCACCATCATGCATTAGTCTATAGAAGGTATTTGGGTGAACATACTCCTGTACCACCCCGTACCACCATTTATCCAAGTGAAATTTTTGACCATTTGCAGGATACATTATAAATCAGGGTGTCACTACCAGACAATCAGATTTGAACATTCCTTGCATAAAGTAGCTTGCCTATATCCCTGAGGAATACATCACTTAACTGTGTTTATGTGACAGTGTTGGTATGCCTGGTTTTACATGAAAGTTAGGTAGCGTGTTATTTATATCAACATGAATTCACAGAATAGGTGGTTGTGCTTTATGTATACTGAGGTTATCTTCTCTGGACAAATCAGAATAATTAGAAGATGCAATTTTATTATATGGTTTTTAATTAAATCAGGAAACAGGTCTGTTTTTTTTTTCAGAGTTGGACTTTGCTACTACCTCAGGTTTTTTTCAGTGTTCTCCTTTCTGAGGTGCTGACAACAGATTAACATAAAACAGCTCTGTTGAACCTAATTATGTTGTAGTTCATTGTTTTGAGGATCTATAAAACTGTTCACTCCCTTTTTATGAGGCTGTAGTCACAACGAAAGGCCATAAACAGTACCTTTTCTCTTTCCTAGGGACTGGAGATTTCATTAGTTGACTCTAATAAAGGCCTGATCCAACTGCATTTACACCTGGGAATGAATGCTTCTTTATCAGGTCTTAATCCTTAGTAGATCAAGCAGGAGAGAATGACAGCAGGATAGCTTTTGATCAGCCATAAATGTCTGAAAGCTTAATTTCTTTTAAAATTATTTGCTATTCAAATCTTGACTCAAGACATGCCTTCCTGTACTTCAGAGGAAATATTTTAAGTATGAGGGCATTATTAAAAAGCAAAACAAAACCAAGATCTTTCTATACTTTCAAGCAGTTACCACTGAAACAAGATTTCCACATCAGCTAAGGGGATTATTATTGCATGCTTTTAAATCTTCATACCCTTTGGAGACCACTAATGTTTAGTATGTTTAGCCCTTAGATATAATGTGGAAAATGATGCCCTACCTTTATTTGAAGTCTATACTGCTTGGGAATTTAAAAATGATACATTCCTGCTAAATAGGTTTCTGTGTGTATATAGTCTGAGACTTGCTAGGGTTATTTTTTCCTTTTTTATAACTATTTTTGTTTTGTTTGTATAATATACAAATGCTAAAATTATTGAAGTTTTCTAGTAATTTAATTTGAGATATTCTGTTATACTTGAAGATGGTTCTTTGCTTGTTTGTTTGTTTGTTTGACTGGGTATATAGACCTCTTCTTTACATATATACATTTTAATATCTTTGTATTTTCTTTTGTACTATTTTTTAATATTATCATTTTCTCTCCATGCTGCAAGGTAAACTAGATAAACTACAGTTCTTGATGAATTTCACTGTCTTTTTTTATGTGTTTGTACTGCTAAGCTGCCTGTTCTTCTGTTTTACCACAGGATGTGAGCGGGGGCAGTTCCGCTGCGGCAATGGTCGCTGTATTCCTGCAGACTGGAGGTGTGATGGGGCCAGAGACTGCTCAGATGATACAGATGAAGCTGGCTGCCGTAAGTGAAACAAATACAGAGCAACTCTTTCGTGATATAAGAGATTAGGAGATTCCAATGTGCTCAACTGTACCTCTGATACAAGAATGAATATTGAACTGGGAGAACTACCGGTTGTCATGAGATACTGCAGAATCTATTTGAGTCATATTCCATGAGCTCATTTTGCTTTGGCACACAGAAAATCAAGTAGTGCTCAGATTCTAGCATGACTGTAACCTTTTCTTAAAAATCTGGCTGTCCAATAATGCAGTTTCATATTATGACTAATGTTCTAAGTAGAAATGTATTGTAATACTGAATGTATATACAGTTACCACCAGCATCACTTGTGCTCCAAATCTTTGGATTTTTCAGACACTAAACAACTAACTGTACCTACTGTGCCCAAAGTAGAGTCATGCTTAATTGTCTAAAGTTGATTGTGCTGTGTCAGCAGCACAGGGACAGCAATTCAATTTTATTCATATGGAGTGTAATATCCATGCACAAAGATTCACTCAAGCTGAATGGAAAAGTTGTGAAAATGAAGAATTTCCTTCCACAGTCTGTTTTCAGGAACTTGCCTGTATTTTACCTTCTCAATTACAGTTTTTTGAGTCTTGTGGGTTGGTGCAATTATCAGCCCACTTATTTATAAGGTCAATTTTTGCCCCTAAGCTGATAGGCAGTGAGACTAATTTCTATCCATTCTTTTTACACTGTTGTATTTCTTTGCTGCTTGACCTACTTAATAATTGGAGGCCATTGACATGGCTTGGCAGTCTGATTTGTTGCTTAGAACTTTAACTCCAAAAATCTTGTGTGGTCCTGGGTGAAGAATGTCTTTAAACTGTCAAAACAAAATGGTGCTTCCCCACAGCAATAATGAAAATTAAACTTCACTTTTTTAGTTAATTGTCCTTTAAAAACAATATGTTAATGTGCTATAGGTAGTGGGGCACATGAGTGCCTGAGGTTAAAATCATACTAAGAGATTATTCTTTGGTTCTTGAACAGGGACTTAAAAGCATGTGCATGAAGTACATGTCTGTAGTATGTGATCAATTTTATCTCTCTAATTAGTTTATTACTGATGTTATTTTGTAGTTTTCAACTCTAAATCTACAAATTGTCTTAATTTTCTCCCTCCATGCTTTGATTAAATTGATAGTTGTGCTTGCATATCATCCCATGAGCACAAAGTGTTTCAAGCTGACCTTGTATTTCTGCAAAAACTTAATCCAGAGAACTGAGATGGTCAAGACCAGAGTCCTGTTTACTGGACTGTGTTGTACTAGGGATTCTTCCAGGAGTATTAACTAGGGATGGAGTAAGCTGTGACAGAGTTTCAAACATTTTTTTTGATATTTCTCTTTGATGGTTCTCTGTTGCTTGTCTGTTTGAAGAGTACAGAGTGGAGCTGGAACAACAACGTTCAGCTTGTTCTGATCTGACCCTCGCTTTTGCCTCATGAATTCAGAGGGAAGAATTGTGAGCTTGTTTTGGGAGATCATGTTTTTACCAGGGATAAAGCAACTGAGGTGGAGTTGACCCCTGTGAGACTGGGGAAGCTATTGTGACTCTATACAAAAGTGAAAAAAAGAGCTCTGCCAGAGGGCAGTTGAGAACCTGAAAATTTGTTGAGATCTTCCTTCTAGAGGAGCTCGTGTCTCCAGGAGAGGATATAAGGCTGAAGAGTCTATGCAGGAGTTCACTAAACTGAATTTTTCCTTTGAGCATCCTTTTGCTGGTTCACTTTCCCCTCTCTGGTCTGTCAGTTTTCTTTGATCTGTTAAATGCTTCATGTGTTTCATGGAAGTTGCAATTCATTGACACTTGAACCTTAGACCTTCTTTTCCCTTATGCAATTATTTTCTTTGAAAATTCTTTTGGAGATGTCTGTGAAATGACAATTTTTTTCATTGCTTACACTAGCACAACCTACCTGTGAGGGAAATCAGTTTCAGTGTCACACTGATGGGGAATGTATTCCACAGTCATGGGTTTGTGATGATGAGGAGGATTGTGAGGATGGCTCAGATGAACATCAACAATGTCGTAAGTATTTTAACTTCCAGTGTTACACCAGCTTTGTGAAATAATGTAATTTACATAGGAGCATATTGAGAACGTACAGAAACAAGCCCTCTACACAAGTCTGCTAAACTACAGAAGTCTCTAAATTGTTTCTAGAAATAAAATAGCCTGAAGTAGATAAAATACAGAAAATACGTCTAAAAAGATATCTTCAGAAGTTAAAATCTGAAAATTACTCATCTTTCCTTTAATTAAAAAGAGAAAAAAATATAAAGTGTATGCTAGTTTTATACTTAATAAAAAATTTAGTAATTTCAAAAATGGTGAAATATGCATATTACTATATCTGCTGTGCTCTTTGGCTAAGAAAATTCACAGTGGCATCTCAGAACTATATATAACAAAATTTAATTATTTTTAGGCAACTTTGAAATTTATTTGTATATAAAATTTGAGGAATTATCAATAATCAGCAAACACTGATAAATATTCTTGTATGATTTTCAGCAATGCTATTTAGTAACATTGTTACTTAGAATTAACAGAGCCATTCTTTCTCACACTCAGAGGAGAAATATCTATGCTCTTGGTGTCTGGTAGGAGTCTAGTCTTTCATTATCATTTGGATAGCTTAAACTTAGAACATAATTCTGATTAGTATGTCCCTTTAAACATGCTAAACAGTGTATTATTCATGTCTGAATTGATGTTTTCAAGTAAAGTGTTTAGTGTTCTCTGTACAATTCAGAGCAAGAAAATAATTTAACAGCCTAACTGCCATAGGCTTTGCTCTTTTCTTAGTATTGATAGACAAAATATGTTACTCTGGCTTAGAATTTCATGACTAAGCATTTGAAAGGCTATAAGTACATGCCAAGGTGGTGAACAGTGAACTGATTACTGCACCAAATTGCATTCTCTGCAGTTTTGCATGACAAGAAAACCACTGTAGTGTTCTGAAGGATGGTTTTTCTTTCATTTAAAAGTAGTATTAAAAGTTACTCTAAGTGATCAAGATAAGACTAATTTATTTTCATTTTGATTGTGTGTATAATTTTTTGATAACTCCTTTGAACAGCTCTGGAGCTGCTCACCAAACCCTGGGGAGGTTAAAATGTTTATTTTGGAAGGATTTTGCTAACAGACTTTGTTTTTGCTTTTGTATCTTGATTCCATCTTCATCCACTGAGGATGGAAAATTTTGAATGATAGATAAGTACCTTTTGCTCCCCTCTTCCTCTGAGAAGGTGTCAGCACAACTGCTAGTTATGTTTTAACTAAAGAATCTGTAGATACAAAATGCAGAATGAGCAACAGCGCTGAGTTTGACTTTGGAACTGGGTCATTGTAACATTGTTCACCATGTACTGGTTAATCATGAGTATCAATATCTGGGCAGTGGCACTGTGCTGCTGCCACTTTTGAGTCATCTCCTGGTATTGGTCCTTCTTGTTCTAAAGGGACCTTTATCTCAGTGTTTGGGAAACCTACAGTTGATTCTCCTCCTTGAAATATTGAAAGTTTTTCTTGGGAAAACTGGCTGACAGCTCTGGAAGTCATACATACAGAAATGTTTTACTTTACTGTCATGCTCTTATTTTACCTCATGACACTAGTATCCCAGTAGCTGATCTTATTTTGGGAACTGCTGCTGACAGAAGGCATAGAGAGCTCCTGTAGTGCAGCAGATTACAAGATACCAATGTATAGGTTGGGATGATGTTGAGATACAACATGAGCTTGAAAGAAACAAATGTGCAGGTGGCAGATGGAAGGAAAAGTTAGTAGTAAGCTTGCCCTTCAGCCATATCTTCACAGATTCATGTTAGTTTGCCTAAGAACTGAAAGTGTAATTTAGCTGTAGTGGAATCAAAGTGGGATTAAAGAGTTTTATGTGGTTGCTTTTTACTGACCACTGTCAAGAGAAGAGACATAATCATTCTCAATCCTCCATTAGTTATGCATGCAAACTATTCCTGACTGTTGTGGCCCTGGCTATATTAGAAAGCATAGCCTTAACTCCAGCTCTGCTGTGTTTACATTGTGATATTCCAGTTGATGGAATAATCTACGGTTACTGACAGATTTTGACCCAGCAAATAAAATAAGAGAAAACTTTAAATCAGTGAAAATTGGTAATTTAATATTTTAGGAAGAATAATTATAGGGAGGTACTTTTTAACCTAGAGGTCAATTCTTTAGTGGAGAAAAGCAGTGACCTTGCAGCCTACAGGAGCCCTCCCAGAGCTATGCTGTCTGCTATGCGCTTGTCAAGTGTTCTTTAGTCCCCTTGAGTACACCAAGATACAGGGGAGAAAATTTATATTGATATTTTTGAGAAAGATGAAGTAGTTAAAGAGGAAGGAAAATATTTTTGCTCATAGTCTTGGTTGATGGGAAAGACTGATTGTGTGCCTGTTTGTTGCAGCGGGAAGGACATGCTCAAGTCAGCAGTTCACATGTTCCAATGGACAGTGCATCCCCAGTGCGTACTGGTGCGATCGAGTGGAGGACTGCACTGATGGAACAGATGAAAGAGTCTGCCGTGAGTCTTAACTCCTAGCATGAGATCTGGTTTCATCTCATCTCTCTGTGGCATTTTAATACATTTGTAAGATTAAAGGGCTTGTTGATAGACAGGATGACCACAATATGCTTTTTGTTACAAGAGTTTCAATTCAGATTCTTCTGTGTATTAGAGCTGATGTTCTGATACAGATCTGGTACTACAGAACTCAAGTGCAAACTGCTGCTACAGGATAAAGTCATATTCTTTCTCATTGTCTGAAAGATAATTAATATTGCACTGTAAAAAGGCAACCATGTTTAATTGGCTTATGGCTCTGGGACACTCAGAGCTAACTCTACTGAAGTTTTTCATGTTGTTTTTGCATATTCCATATGAAATCAGTAGAAGTTATAGCCTGTACAGAAAAGCAACATTTGATTCCAAATTACTTATTTGAGAAGATTTGATCCCTTTTTATTCTAGACTGCAGCTTCCTGTGGAGATGATTTAGTCATATTATATTCAGACATGTTGCTTATATTGTGCCAACAAAATGCAGATGGACAAGTAGTTTTTTTCACTCTAACTCCCCCAGAGTTGAGGTGGCCTTTCTGGTGACAGTCTCCCTAAATTCTGGCCTAGGCTGAATACTGACGGCAAGGAAAGCTGGCTGTGTTTTTCAGAAATGTTTTTGTCTAATACCTATACAACAGTGTGTAACAGTCATGTCTGTTCATTGTTAGTCTTAAGGAAAAGCTTCACACACCCTGAGTGACATCTAACATATAAGCTGCTATTGTAGCTGTTAGAACATAGCGTGCCTTTGGGAAACAGACATAACTGTAAACTTGTCTTAGAACCAGACTCAGGGCAGGAGGTGGGGGAAGAGGCTGGGGTGGTAATGGATGGACAAGGAGGCAAGAAATGAAATTTTGTTAATGGCTTTGCTTGAGGGAAAGAAGGGCGTATGCATATGCTGTATAATGGAAGACTATATGGTCATCTGACTGCTAATGTGGTTTATCCTTGACTCACAAGTAGCTATAATTGTCCCTAAGTAGAATGAAAGGGGATTTAGGACTGTATGATACCCTGGAATAAAATGTTGCTAAGTCATCCAGCTTGGAATTTTTCATGTGATAGACCCATAGCCTCTTCTGAAGTCACCAATACAAATGGCTAAAAGCTAAGATCCAAAGTACCCCATCTCATTGCTGGAAGAATATCTTCTGTAGATTGGCATTTTTTTCTCTTAAAGTTTAGAGTAAAAAATGAAGTTAGTAATTTTGCAAATCGATCACACATGAAAAAAAATCCCGAAGAAAAGATATCTGCTTTAAAAGTGTATTATCCATGAATTAAAGAATTGGAACTGCTGAGCATCTCTGAGAAACTCATGAGTAGTCATTGAATACAGTGTGGAGCACCCAGGTGCCATGGTAGGATTGTTAGAATGCAGTAAATCTATGTCAGCCTGGGAGTGGAGTCCTATGGATACTTAAAACTCTTTTCAAACTAAAAGCTGCTGTGATGTTTGAAAATTGAAGTACACATTTTATTTCATGTTTAACATTCTCAGCTAGGTAAATTAAAAAGACAGTTAGGAAAGGGCCCTCTAGATATATTAACAGTAGCACTCTGCTGCTGTGGGGGAAAGCCAATCACTGCTGCATCAGCAAATAGGCCCCTTGACTGCTGTGGGGGCAGCATATTTAGTGCCAAGGAGAGGGACTGCCTCCTATCATTCAACAGCCTTTACTCTGGTTTATTAGAATACGTGTTGACAGTCCCTCTGAGGCAGAATAATAACTGTGACTTGGAACCTTGAAAGTAGGTTGGACGAGTTTAAAGAAATGTGACAGTGCTGAAGACAAGAGAATCCAAGAATGTAATGACAGGACTCTTGAGGAGGGCTGGTTAATTTTACTGCCTTTTTGTCTTTGCAAGGCCTGGAATGTTCAACAGAAGTCATAAAATAAAATTTACAATTTGGTGATTTTATGATTAACTGTATAGTACAGATTAGCGTGAGTGATTTTTTTGGAGCAGATTTTAAAACTTGCTTTGAATGTTCATTTTTCCCAGTGTTTAGTGTATTTCCTTTCCCACATTATTTGATATAAACACATGCAAGAGGAATAATATGATTTTGGCTTTTGCTTTTGTCAGTAAATTCCCCTTAGTTTGAATTAAAAGTTTTCATAAATAAAAACGAAACATCCATGAACAACAAAAGAATAAAGTTATTTATAATTGATTCTGGTGTTTCATGGAGCATAACAAAATGCAAACTTATGTCTCTTTACTTATGCTTTGTACTCACTCATCTGTCTGGCAACAGATTTAGAATGTAAAGAAGATAAAATTTTATTCCTGAATAAGGTACATTATTTAAGAAAGTAGTCAAATGTTAAATGTCACCAATATAAAGTAAGTCTGCAATTAAACACGTAAAAAACCAGAACAAAGGAATTCAGAGCCTTAGTCCATTTTACTGCTAATGGGATTAACAGCAAGGAAAACTACCCATGCAGAGGCTAAGATAAACATCAGAACTATGCTTCAGCTACAGGTCATACAATTAGTGCACTGAAGCTGTTTTGATTTTGTAAAATTATGGTTTTTAATTTTTTAAAATACATGTATCAGTCTGTCTTCTAGCTTTTTTGAATAGTCAGCAGCTAGCAAATACTTTAATTTTAAAACTTTAGAAACAGAATAAAATGGCAGACTATTTGGGATAGCAAATGTTTTTTGGGAGTAGGCAGCCAATACAGGTGTAATTTTTCTGTTGCATACTTTATTTCTTTCAGTTAAGATAGTTCTTCAGTTAAGATTTCTCCTGTCTCAGCTTCACAGTTGAAAAATAAAAATCCCAGCCATGCCCATTTTACTTTGCTGTGACAGAATAACCTTTCTGGATACTGCTCTGGCAGCTGAGTGCTATGCTGAGGCTGTGAGGGAGAAAGGGGCAGTACTTTAAAGACATACTGTTCAAAGCTAGTGGGCTAAATGTGGGCCAAGATGCACTGAATTTTTGATTCTAATTTTAATGTTGAGTTGCTGCCATAGGTCAGCTGCCTAACCTGTGAATTCCTGCCTCTTGTTTGCTGTGCTAAATAGCAGTTGTGGTCAGGAAGTGGGCAGTCAGCTCTGGGATTAATTTGCAGAGACCAGAGTGAAAGTGAACAAAGACCAAGAACTGAAGAGTCCATAATGGATGTAGTCCAAGAAAGAAGAAAAAGAGGCTTAATATTCTGGATGTTGGACAAATTACATATAGCAGCTATAGGACAAGGGAGAAGTTCAGGCTGAAGGAAATATTTCCTCCAAGAAGAGTTTGGGACAGGAAAGTAGCAAAACTGGAGCAATCTAAGGCAGACAGCCAAGGACTAGAGTCTCAGGGATCAAAAGCAGGAGCCAAGGCCAGGAATGAGGGTCTGGTCTGTCTGCCAGCTCTGAAAGCATCTCTGCTATGAACACTGCCTGGTATCTTGTAGCTCATAGGACTCTTGGGCTTGGAGCAAGTCTCCCTTCTGGTGTCTCCAAGTAGGCTGTGAGCTCTCTGGGCAATGCTTTGACCACTGTGAGGTGGTGATTTATGACAGTGAATCAAAGGGTTTTAATAAACTTTGTTTTGTAAAATATTTTTACATTTTGCAACAAAAGACACCTGTTAGTAGGAAATTGACATTTTTCTTTTCCTTTTACTTCTACTTCTTGTAGACATTCTACTTCTTGTAGACTTCTTGTAACATGGGTTAGGGTTATGGAAGCTTACACTGCTGACTGTGTAACAGAAATCAGCTTGTGCTGAATCAAATACTATTTGCAACTATTTCCTGTTGCTGTTTTTGTATGGATTTATTTCCAGCTTACAGAACAGAAGTACTAGGCAGAGTGAAAAATAATGTAGGTTTAGCAATTCCTGTGACATGGGTTTCAAACATCTTCCATGTGTCCATTGAAAGATGACATATAAATATGTTCACAGCTGTTTCCCCAAAACAGTTAAAAGGTGCTTCATCAGTCATTTGTGCTGGTGTTTGCTAGTTACTTATATTTTGCAACTGAAGTGTTGGCATGCATCAGGGAGACAGATTGTGTGGAAGTATTTTGGCTAAGAAAGTGCCTGAGGGGAGAGAAAAAAGAGCTCCCTTTCTTGCTGACCATTGGAATGAACACAGGTGAAAAACATTCCCCCTGTTTCACAAAGCTCACATTATCTTCTAGGAATTGTCATGACTATGGAAACATTTCTTCTTTTTAATTTTCTGTAAAATTAGCCATAGGTTTTTGGGAGGAGAAGGTTAAGGAAACAGTATTTATGTTGGAGGCTATTGACCATTCAAAACTAGATGAAAGAAAATAGTGTTTATATTTTTTTCTGTCTGTTCACTTTTCTCTTAATGTTATCTTCATAGTGTCTCCTTTCAATCTCTTGTGCAGCTGTATTCCCACACCTTCTTAGGTGCAAACTTCCTATCTTGTTATCCTTTTAACTCAGAACCTTATCCTTCATTTTCTGCTCTTTCTAGTCCATTTGTCACCAATGTAGAAAGAAAAAAAATTCCATTGCCTAGAAGAGAACCCCTTCAAGTCATCCACAGCGCACTTTTTTCATGTGCCCCCTACAACAGAGACTGTACGATCAATTTCTCCGATATCAGTTCTTGCACAGCTGAGGGATTTTGTACTGAAATGCACTAATCTTAGATCAGGTGTGTACAGAGAAATCTTAGTTTAAATAAAAATTCAGATAAAAGCTAGGAAATTTTTGCAAGCCCCAAATACAGGGACTGATGTAAGACCATTCCACTTAAATTTAAAATGTCGTGATACTCGCTTTCCAACTTCATTTGCTGTAGACCTTTTCATTAAGCTGGATTGTACAGGTCTTTCAGTTACTCCCCTCTTGCTGCCAAGGTTCAGATTCTTTTCCTTTTTAGAAGTCCCCATTTGATAATAGAGTAGAAGAGCTAAGCTCATGGCTAATGTTTTCTAAATTCTGGGGAGAAAGAAAGAGAGTTTAAGTCCTGGGCTTTTGCAATTGCAAGGACAATCATTCCTTTGTTTTCAGATATCCTAGTATTGTTATGAAGTCCTATTTTGGCTTCCTTCATTCTCTCAGCATTAAGCCCTCACAGAAGCCAGCATTTCTTCCTTGATTCTTTTACCTTCTCTACTTCTCCTCATATAAAACTAACCCAGGTACTGAGGAACTGTCCTGATGGCACAGATGCTCCTGAACCATACACTGCATTGGCTATAGCCTTTGGTATAGCTCACAGCTTTGCCAGTTTTCATGAGGCTTAGTTCTTAATGCCCCAAATAACTAAAACAAATTTATTAAAAGAATATGCTATAAGGTGCAAAGAGTACAATCTGCAATGCAGAATGGAGTGAAAAATATCTTTCAGATCAGTGACCAGCTGTGATCAGAACTATCATTTACTAACCCGGTCTTTTGATAAGGGATTGGAAATGGGATTACCTGTTCAGAGTTAAAAGTTAAACTGATCTTCATTAGGCTTTTCAAAGAATGGTCTTGCTTGTGCAAGTACAATTAAAAGAAATAATCTGTACACTATTTTTGAAAAGAGAATAAGGAACAAAAGCATTTGTTCACATTTTAATAAAACACCAATTTAGTCAGAATGTATATTTTGATGTATCTTCAAAACATCTTTACTGATGGCTCTTCTTGTTATTTTTTTATAGTGATTGTATTTATACAATCCACTAGACAATAATATAATAAAGATTTTGCTAGACTGAGGGCATTTCCAGGTCTGCTGCTGGAAAGAAGACTTTGACAAAGTTTCCCTTCTTGTAAGGGAGTTTAATATAAGCTTGAGAAAATCTTATTACTGGCTAGATTCTTAGTCTGCCTGGGCATTCTTGAAGAAACAGGCAGTGCAAGGCCATGGGTTCAATTGTTTATTTGCTTGACATCAGTCCATCTGAAACAGTTTGGAACATCACTGGAGGTATTTCTGTGGCATATGAAGGAAAGAGAGGAAAATTACAAAACTATCTATTATATATCCCATGGAAGCTTTTCTACTTCAGTGCATTTACAAGCACATACCCTGTATTCTTCCTTTTCTTCCATCTGCCCTATAATCCAGTATAATAATGTACTGCCATAGCTGCTTCTGCTGGGCCACAGAACTTCTGATGGTTCCTCCCTGTGATGCCTTCTCAACTTTCAGACAGTGAAAATAAAAGAAATGTAAAGGAATCATTTGGGGAGATAGTCTGGCTAGACTTGTAGTGGACATGAACACAGCTACTTAGTCTCACATTTTAACAATTTAACAGTTAAAATCATATAAGCCTATTCCATATGTGATTGAATTTTTGTGGGATTATAATACACAGAACAGCAGAAGCAAGCAAAAAAGTTTGCCACTGTCTGGAAAAATTGCAGGTTTTTTGAATCTGCTTGAAGCAGTTTTATAACCCATGTTTTGGATTCCAAGAGTTTGACTGAAAATGTGCCTAGGTGAAAGCCTCCTCTATCTTCTTTATTAACTCCTAGAGAAGTAAAATGGGATAAGAATTCATAATGCATACCTAAAAGGTGCAAAATGTTATTTGGCTCTTCTGTGTCTTGAGTTCATTTATCTTATATATATAGACAAAGGTTGAATAAATCTAAGTTCTAAAATTACCAATTCTTTGCTTTCTTACTTACCATTTGACCAAAAAATGTAATTTTTGTCTACATAGCAACAAGCTAAACTATGAGCTTGTTCTCCTGCTCAACTCTAGTATGTGCATATGCTTAATTTGTTGGATACTTGACTGAACTCACTGTTTGTATGACTAAGTGCTCTCAGAATTAATATTAAGTCATTTGAAGCAATCCCTTGTATTTGCCTGTAGGTCTTCTATATAAGTAGAATTTCCAAAACCTAAAAAATCATGATTTCTGCAGAATCAGTTTTCTTTTGTGAAGGAGGAAGCAAGTAATAAAAACCAGCTGTTCTAACATTGTTCATGGAACCCAGAAATTTCATATCCTTGGCTTAATTGGAATAAAACCATAAAAACCTGATGTCTGTGAGTTTGAGAACTCAAGACACTTGAAAAGGACCTAGGAACTGTAAATTTCAGGAAATCCTTTGCTATCTCAACACTTTTATTAGGATCAGGACAGTGTAAAACTGAGGTATACATAAATAAAACAAATGTTCACTGCTTGCTTTCCTTTTATGTTACATTGCTTTCTATCATATTGTAAACTGTCTGGGTTGCAAATCTTTTTGGGGTATGGGAAGGCATTTAATTTTTCTCTTATGCAAGATTTGGTAGCATCCATCTAGAGGATGTTCTTCAATATCTGTTGGAGAAGACTATATACTGTATAAATGGACTACTAGTAATGGAGTTTTGTATTCCCTTTTTCCTTTAAACCAAGATATTCTGTTGACACTAGATGGATATGACTCATTATAGTCTAACTTCATGCTAATATAAAGGATTTTTTATTTTAGACTACCCAAGATGTGAACAGTTATCATGTGCAAATGGAGCATGTTTCAATGCAAGCCAGCGATGTGATGGTAAAGTTGATTGCAGAGATTCTTCCGATGAAGCTAATTGCAGTAAGTCCCCTGTGCGGAGTGATCCCAAACAAATTTGCTTTATAGACATTCTTTTGGAGTTAAGCACTGTGGTTTTCTGACAGATTTTCTGTATGTGTTTCTGTGCTAAAATCTTTTTCAGCACATGGATGTACCAGTACACAGTTCCAGTGTGCTAATGGAGAGTGCATCCCACGAGCCTTTATCTGTGACCATGATGATGACTGTGGAGATAGGAGTGATGAAAACTCTTGCAGTATGATGCTCCTTTTTTTTGTTTCCACTTTCTTTAACTGTTTTACTAAGATCTGGTTCAAGCAGGTAGCAGGAAGCAGACTGCTTGGCGGTACAGCCATCAAAAGCTAGTCACTGTTCTACAAGTACTCTTATACAGAAAGATGGAAATTGCAATGCTATTTTGATAGACTGCCTTTGCTGCTAATTTCCTGAGTATGTCATTTCTATTTGAATTTGCTGGACTGACGGCCTGGTTCTTAATGCTTGTAGTTACACTTACGTTGTTGTCATCTTCTTAATTTCAGCATGAACCAGAGGTAATCCATACCTAAATGAGAAGAAACCAGCAGTGTTTGCAATAGATACAAAATATTGAACTGCCTAAATTTTTTAGGAGATATAATCAATTATCGTATATGAGACAATATTGTTATTTTTAACCTTTTAGATGCTTAGAGCAGTTAGATTTTCTTATGTTTCTTTCTGTAGCTTACGCAACTTGCAGAGGCAACTTCTTCACTTGCCCGAGTGGCCGTTGCATTCATCAGAGCTGGATTTGCGATGGAGATGATGATTGTGAAGACAATGAAGATGAAAGAGGATGTGGTAAATGCTATTGTTAACTTCCAATGGTATTTTCAGAGGAAGATGACACTAACCTACATCTATGACATTTAGACCACTCAAGATGTTCTGAATCATTTAATTTCTTTTAAAACCTTAGAATTCCACCTTCATTTTTATTTCTTTTTTTAACTTCAGCAATATTTTTGTTGTTGTGTGTGTGAGAATTATTGCAAACTACTTTTTACATATAGCAATGCATATATTTTTTCTTTTATATTTTGTTTTGGTTCTTCTGCCTATGGAGATTTTTCAGGTCATCTGTTAAGAGACATGAGGCTTCTAATAACTAAAACCCATTGATTCAAAATGAAATTAACTCAGATCCTGCCAAGATTTGTCATATAAGAAAGAGAAGCTTTAATGAATGAAAGTGTGAATGAGATTTCTTTTTCACTGGCCTTTTCTACGACGAACATTTTTCTCTTTATCCAGACAGCATTTATGTGTTTTGAAACCACAAAACTATAGTTCAGTTTCTGGTGCACTGGGTAGTTTAAAGCTAAATGGTGTTACCATTTCTAACAGAAAACTAAAGGGATTCACATGTTGTCTACCCAAAAAATGTTGGCATTCTAGTTTGAACTTGAAAGAAAGCATGACAAGTATAGATAGTGTTACTTAATAGTCTTTCTGAGCTGTGTGCAAGAAACAGAAACTGATTATCAAAGGATAGAGATGCTTTGGAAAGATGTTAGAGAAGAAATTTTAATATTTGAAACATACTCTTCATTAGCCTTGTTTTTCTTTTCCATAGAAAGTGGTCGCCATGAATGCTACCCAGGAGAGTGGGCCTGCCCTGGATCAGGGCATTGCATTCCAATTGGGAAAGTGTGTGATGGAGCTGCAGACTGCCCTGAAGGAGAAGATGAAACTAACATCACTGCAGGCAGACACTGCAGTATGTATTAGAATGAAAAGCATACACAGAATAGCAGAAACACCAGCACTGATAACTCTTTACATTCGCCTTTTGTCTCCTAAAAAATACTGAAATTTTGGAAGCTCGCTATTTTCATTGGCACTGTTTAGACTGGATGATCTGAAAGAGGCATATATACTGCAAAGAGACCATTTCTTTTTTAAAATTGTGAAATTTCACAAATCAGGATTTTAAATTGCTCTCCATATACTAAAATATGTTCACAAAGTCAGGGAAAGGTGTGCTATATGCCTTCTTTGTTTAAATATCTGTTTGTCCCTTTGTGTAAGTGAGAAGTAATGATTTGTGCTGATCAGAACACAGTATGGAATCAGTATATCCTAAGCTTTGACTAATTCACTTTAAAGATTAGGATTTTAAAAAGTATCATTTTCTCTGCAGATTAGTTTTAACGAGCTCTACTTGAAATTGAAGTCTCATCATAGAAAAGACTTTAACTTTGTAACTCTTAAGAAGGCAGAAAGCTGTTCTACTGGTTATAGGTGTGTTTCTGAAATATTTTATTTGCATTTCAGATGTATCACGCTGCGCTGCGCTGAGCTGCCAGTATCGCTGTCATTCCTCTCCATCAGGAGGGATGTGCTATTGCCCTGCAGGATATACAATAAGTAACAATGACAGTCGTACTTGTACTGGTGAGTGAAGTCCAGGGATTACAGATATCCAGATATCCAGTCTTCTCACAATCTATTGGGAAATTTTGGATTCCAAGAAGGCAAATTAGTTTGAGTTGGGTGGATGTACTGGCAAATAGAAAATCTCAGGAATCAGCAAATGCATGAAAATTTTAGTGGCACAAAGGCAGCATGACACAGCAACAAATCAGAGAGATATCATAAAGATCTCTTTCACTTTGACCTAAAAACATAGTGACAGCATGATTAGATTTAAATATGTACTCTTTGGTTTATTATCAAAAGTTTTTACTGGTCTTTAAGTATTTACATAGAGAGAGATTGTTCCTGCCTCAGTGATGTATGTTGCATGCCTGGAAAAACAGTTAATGATGTTGAGTTGTTTGTTACTTTTGGAAAGTGGCTGTATATGAGGACAGCAGAACATTATACTTGAAAATAAAGAAGGTGTTTTGTATTTGCACTATGGAAAGGCTGTGTCTTCCGTGGGGTTTCAGTACATACATAATTTACATGAAAAAGAAGAATATTTACAAGAAAGCAAAGGTAACTGTAAAGGTGCTATAACCTGGTAGCACAAATGGTTTATCTCAGTAGCTGGCAATTGAGTAACTTCAGAATCATGAAAGTTAGCACTGCCTAATAAAAGAAAAGGGGTAAATATCTGTTATGAGTTTTCAACCCAAGCTTTGGTGTTAGTGTTATTAAAAGTATTTCAGATGCTCTGTCTCTAATGAGATTTTTATATTTTTTGAGAATACTGGGTGGCCTGAGGCTGTATAAACTGCAATGGCAGAATGGTTGCTCTTTGTAGAGACAGAGAAATAAGGCACAAAATTTCCTCAATTCTTTCACGATTTTGTGGGAAATAGATGAAGGACACATTCCCAAATCTGGTGCAGTCTCAGTGAGCCTTCTCTTGTTTTTTGACTGTCCTGTAAACCTAACTATCAGATTCTGGCCTGTAAATCTGAGTCAATGTATTTTGGTTTGCTGAAATCTAGGCATATATTTGCGGTCAGAGGAAAACTTTTCATGAAGGAATGGCTGACAGTCAGTACTGTATAATGCCAGATCCAGTATGCTACCTATATGGTATTTTGCATGCTTAAAGGAACTTTTTCTTACTGGTTCTGGTGCACAGACAGGTTTTAATTGTACATCAGATGCCTGTTAGCATGGTACTAAATCTGAGCTAATAAACACTTCCTTCAAGTACGACTTAAAGGCTTAAGCACTGCACTAAAATAAAGGTGGGGCTCACCTTCAGAGTGGCCTTAAATCCAGCCAAGTCTTTGTGTGTGCCAAGTGTAGAGATCTTTTGCAGGAAAAATATTTCATAGACATATTCTGTATTGTGGAAAGTAGACAATGACCTGTCTTCAAATGATTTTTCCTTTTCTCCTGTCAGGTGTGGTTTAGATGTTTTTGTTGGTTGGTTAGTATTTTTCAGTGGGGAGAAGAAATGCAGGTAGGTCCTCGGGCAGGAAATACAGGTTTTTCGTTATCCAGAAATATGAAACTGAAACATTGTGGAAAAACATGCAAACCCTCTTTCTTCATGCTATAATTTTGCAAATATATATAAAGTAAGCAGAGAGGACTAACTTGCAGCTTCTTAATTACGACATGAATTTTATACAAAGCATTTTTTATAAATATGCCTTATTCACTTGACAGATTTTGATGACTGTCAAATGTGGGGTGTCTGTGACCAGCTGTGTGAAGATCGTGTGGGACATCACCAGTGCCACTGTGTGGAAGGTTATTTCCTAGAGCATCACCGGCATTGTCGGGCCAACACTTCAGGTTAGTGCACTTCAAGTGTCTTGTTGAGCAAATAGACAAAGCTAGGTAAAATGGGGTAATTTTCATGTCTGCGCCACACAGCTCTCTTTGATTTTAACTCTGCCCTTAAGGACTTACACTCAGGACAGCTTTCAGAATACCAGCAAATGTCAGGACTCTGTATCTGCTGGCATGTGTAGGTTGGTGTTGATTGTTTCATCAGGGCTGTTTCTCTTCTAATCAACAAATGTCTTTTAGGCTCCTTTGCATTTTCAGCACTCCTAACTTCTGCAGAATTCGGAGGTTATTGCCAGAGCACTCCCGAACAAAAAAAAAAAAAAAATATCTTTTTCCTGTGGCAGGCAGTTTTGTCATGCTCTCTATAGAACTTAGCGTTGTCAAGAAATCAGGAAATTCCTGTTTTCTAGAACTGTGCCAGAAGATGGTTTTGCTGAATGGGGAGATCAAACACTTTCCTGTGAGAGAAGCCACGCTCTTAAGTTTGAATGTCCCGGAGTCTGAACTCTGAAGAATACTTATCTCTCAGAGTGTAGTTTCTCATCAGCTGTAGGCTGCTGCTCCTGACCTCCTGTTCAGTTCTGAAAGCAGGCCCCAGGAAAGCCTGCTTTGTGGAGATGTAATGTCCTAACTAGCTTTTGTGTAAGGCAGGTGTTCCTGCCTGCAGAGAATCAGTGGGAATGGAAGTTCCTGCTTGGCATAGCTGATTAGCAGTCTTGTTTCTTAGAAAAGCAAGAACTGCTCAGTTGCTTCCTTTCTTCAGCCACATCTCCAGACCAGTCTTCAGATCACAATTTTCTAAGTATTTCTCTCGTATAAATGGGAGAATTTAGTACCTGCTAAAAGTCAGTTTCACTGGGTTCATTTTAGCTTTAATAGAAATAGTCTTTTGGTGTCTGCACAGATATTTTATAAAAGTTTTACCTGGCAGGGCTTTAAATAGCTGTACCTGCCTGATTTTCTCCAGGTGTAGAAACCAAAGGCAAATCACAGCAAGTTAGTACTCACATAGAAACATTTATATAGGCTGTAGTCCGAACATCTATTTAAAACTTTGTGTCCAGTGTGTATGAACCAGTATGCATGTATTGCAATGCCCCTTTGCAAAATATCTTGCCTGCAGAATAATCATATCTCTGTCACTCCTGCTTTCAGCTGGTGTTGCATCGATCATTTTTTCCAATGGCCGTGATTTACTGATTGGAGACCTTTATGGAAGAAATTTTCGTACTTTGGTGCAGTCACAGAATCGTGGGATTGCAGTTGGCGTGGACTTCCACTTTTACCTGCACAGGATCTTTTGGACAGACACAGTGCAAGATAAGGTTGGTAGAAATTTCAAGAAGAATGTATTTCTGTGTACCTGGAAGTAGAGAACTGCAAGAGGCAGAATGTGTTGATAGCCCTCATTTTTGAGAGCCAAAGCTGGCTGTAATTTCATTTTCTAACAAAAAAGCTTCTTGAAATGTTTTATGTTAATGACTGCATTTTTTCAACTATACTATTACATGTGACATATTAAACAAAGAATCCTATTATATGGGAATGTCTTGAGCAACTTTTAATTTTGCTTGAGACTGAGTCCAAAAAACTAATTAAGAGAAATAGTAGACATTCTTTCAAAACAGAACAAATTTTTCTCGGTAATTTTTGAAACATGATAACTTAAAATGTAAAAGCTGTGTGCCTTCCAAGATGATAAAAATCAGATTTCTTTATATAATTCAAATGGCACTGTAATTGAGCTTGAATAACAAATATTGACAGTATTTTGTGTAATGAGCCAATATTGTGTTACTTTTTTTTTTTTTTAAGAGTAATTATTTTAGCTTCAAGATACATTACAGCAAAGTAATTTAAAAAAACAGTCTGGAGACTCTAGTGGAAGTTGTTTTTTCTATGCATAACTTATGGAAATCAAAGAAAGTCTTAGGTCAGATGCTGATACTTCATAATCTTTGTCCACATGTTTATCATCATGCAGAATGAAGGAGAATCTGTGACCTGGCTCCTGCTAAGGCCACTGATGGATCAATTTGGTGTCACTGTCATAATTCTGAATGTACACATAAGACATGTAATAAAAACTATAGTTCTCACCACAGTTCCATGCTGGTTCTGTGGGAAGAACATTCACTGTGTGGCTGCCAAGTAGGACAAGATTTGTATGCACAATTTTTGACTTGTCCACAGTTCTGGCATTTTTATTGTGGCTGAAGTAGGTTCCTGTTGCTGCAGTAGCTTTGTCAATGGCTGAATGTAGTCAGGGTCAAATCTGCACTTTCATGAGACAGGAGATTTATTCTTTGTAATAGGTATAAATAAAAAAATAATATGGGGTTTTTTTGCTGCACACTCCAGGTAGTCAGGACTGTCTTTTTACCTGCCCAATATAGTTTAATCCTAATTAATTAATTAAGACTAATTAATCTAATTAAGTCCTAGCTAGAATATCCAGATGAAAACATTTACATTTAGAATTTTCTTAAATTATGAATACTTCCACCTGATGTCTTAAAATAATGATGTTACTAGGGCATTTTTTGTCTTTCTTAAGATTAATATGTAAACTAAACCAGAAAATTGTGGTTTGTGTTTTGTGTCAACTTTATCTCATTTAGTGTACCGCCAGATAACCTAATGCCCATATACTCTTTCATCAACAGGGCTTCCAAAGAACAGAGTAGACGGTTAAGTGGTTATCTTGATCATTGTTACTTGGAACTGAAGAATATTTAAAATTATATAACTCTTCCAGTTCTTATCTTTCTTGCATATGTTTACTTGGTAATCTTGGTGTTTTCATTTAAATGCATTCCAAATCTCATGCTGTTGTTCCAAAAAGAAAGAAAAATTCTACCTTTTCATATTACCCAGTGTTACAATCACACAATTACTGTAAATGTAAAATTATTGTGTTTGGACTGTTTACTTTGTGTAGCTCTGAACTTGCTTGTAAAAAAAGCATTATTTCTTGAGCAGGATGCTGTTAAAATTAGCCTTAGATAAAGGAGACCACAAGCTGAGACCTCCTTTCTGTGAGGATAGACAGCTTTCCCATACTTTCTTCATTTTGCTATTTTCCCTCAGTTGTAGCAGTAGTAAGAGCTCCCCCTCTTGTTTTTGGTCACTGTTGAAAGCTTTTCAAAAGCATGATTGTTTGGTTCCAATCAATAAAAATACTGGGTTTTGCTAGATTCCAGAAAAGCAAATGCACTTTCCTCTTTATTGTTTTTAAACACTTGCTAAAGACAAGGCTGTTTTAGTCTGTTACCTTGTCCATTTTGTATAAATGCTAGTTGAAGGCAAGCCTCCTGCAATTTTTGTATTGGTTTCCAGATTTTTGCAAAAAATTCTAACCTAAGGAATACCTTAGAGGGTAACTTGCTTGTATATTGGTGGTCAGTTGTGGATTGGTGATCAGTGTGATGATAAAAGATAAATACCATGTGACTTGTGATTAGCAAAACATCATGTGGGGGACTGACAATATCTGTATTGTTTTCAGGTTTTTTCTATTAATATTGATGGCTCTGATTTCCAAGAAGTTTTGAATATTTCGGTTGACACACCTGAAAATCTAGCAGTGGATTGGGTTAACAATAAACTATATGTGGTTGAGACCAGTGTGAACAGAATAGATATGGTTAACTTGGATGGAACAAACCGTGTGACTCTTATTGCTGAAAATCTTGGAAATCCTAGAGGAATAGCACTTGATCCAACTGTTGGGTAAGTGATACTTATCAGATAATGGTAAAAGATGTCAGAAATTCCCTTATCCCCATGTAAAAGGAAGACAACTAGGAAACACGAAGAGCAATCATTTTAGAATCAGATATAAAATATTTTTAACATTTGCATTCTCTCCTAACCTATTCTGCATCTTAATTTTTGTGTCTTCTAATCCATATACTTCAAAATTATATGTGAGCAATGAAAACCTGGATCGTCAGAGAATGGGAAGAGGAATTTCATGCAACTTGTAGTCATGACTGCTGCTTTCATGATGCAACTATTTGTCACTGGTTTATTTCTGGCAGCAAACTTGAGTCTGTGATTTAATAAGGAAAGCTAGTATTTCTGAGGTCTTTTGGGTAAAAGCATTCTTCTTTGTGGATTTATTCTATAAAAGAAAATGAAAATTACTTTTTGTGTAGAAACTATAAAGTATGTTTTTATAGTATGCCAGCTGAGATATCTGTTCTGAAAGGGTGCTGGTTTTAAATTCCATGTGAAACGGTAGGGTTTCTTATAAAATCTCAAGGAAATGTAACCTTTTTTCTTTTTTATCTCTTTATAGTTATTTGTTTTTCTCAGACTGGGACAGTCTGTCTGGTGATCCTAAAGTGGAAAGGGCTTTCATGGATGGTACAAATCGTCAGGACTTGATAAAAACAAAATTAGGCTGGCCTGCTGGAATAACGCTGGATATTGTGTCAAAGAGACTTTACTGGGTTGACAGCCGGTTTGATTACATTGAGACTGTAACTTATGATGGACTTCAAAGGTAGGTGAAATATTCTTTAGGGGCTACAGATATACTGATTATTTTGTATCTAGTTCAAACAAAGATTTCTCTAACAAAACGATATACACAAGGGATGGAAATTACAGCATCATGCATGTGATGCACCTTTGTCTCTATGGTTTCATGTTACTTCTAGACAGTTTTTAATTCATCCTTCTTTGCTCTTTTTTGACCTTGAATGTTTCTTCTCCTTATTTTATAATGTACATTTTATAGTCCACCAGTACAATAGACATTTTAGAGCATTTTATTTTTTATTGTTTTTGAATTATAGTCATCATTTTCCATCATAATTTCTTTGCATTTTTTAATGAATTAATTTATATGAAATATTCCACTTCAAAGAACTAATTTGTGTGATAGGTATTAAATGCTTTTCTTGCATTTTATAAATCTTTACTGTTAATAATTAAGTCATCCTTCACCCTGTTACAATGCTGGGGAGACTAAATCACAGCCTGCAAGAAGGGAGTCCTTAATTTTTTATGGGACTGTGTCTTACAGCATAGTGTTGTTTAGAAGCCTGCTTATCTCTGTATCTCTGATTAGTATCAGTTACGCAAACACAAGGAAAAAATGTCCCCTTTAGTATACCTTCATAGCATATTGCCTTCAAAAACAGTCTTCTGCTCTTTTGACAGGTCTATTGTTCAATGTATTTTTTTACTTTCTAAATTATAAAATTAATGTTGGTGTCTTATCTTTACTCACTGTGTTTTCTTGAATTTGCTAACACCGTTGCTCTGTTTTCACTGCTGTGTCCTTTAGGTTGAACTGTGTATGTTTAGCTTTATCTCTTCAGTTTGTTTGATCTTTTTCATTTGTATTTTAGTAGCTTCTCTGTTGAAACAAAAACCAGTAAATGAATTAAAAATACTATATCCTTTCTTCTGTTAATAATGTTATTGTTTACTTAATATTTGGTAAATAATTTTAAATCATCTTCATAACAGGAGAACAGTAGCTCATGGAGGCTCACTGATTCCTCATCCATATGGAATTACTTTATTTGAACACAATGTTTATTTCACTGATTGGACCAAAATGGCAGTGGTGAAAGCTAACAAATTTTCAGAGTCTAACCCTCAAGTGATCTACCAGTCTTCACTGAGACCTTATGGAGTGACAGTTTACCACGCTGCCAGGCAGCCATTTGGTAAGATCATAAGTGGATTATGAGGGGAGATTTAGGAAGTATATTACAAAAAAAATGGTAAAAAATATGATACTTTTAGTTTGCTGCAAAAAACTATAATTGTGATACATAAATTTGTACTGTAAAACTGGGCTGATTTTTATCACACGGTTGTTTCATCCAACTCCTGTAGCTAATGAGCTGTCAAATGCAACATTCAAGAATAGGGGGAGCTTTATAAATAGTCCGATACTTGGTGGGGTCAGACCTGTGGGTTTGAGTAGTATTGGTATTTAGGACTTTTTTCCTCAACACTGCAATGAATACAGTGAAAAAGCTACCAGAGATATATTCTGTGAGATATAACTCTGAAGTAGACCAATGTGCAGGAGACTAAAGCCCAAATTACGGCCTTATTGCTGTGTGCCGAGTGTCTCTGTATGAGCTGAATTCCTTAATGATGGTTACCTCTGATATGATTTTGGTGCATTCCACTGTAGAACTGGTGGTGTATGTTTTCCATTTGATGTAACTCACATAACCCACATGATTTATTGTGAATGTTGAAGAAAATCCTGAAAAATCAAGATAATGTTGCTATTCGGTTAATAGAGGAAGCTATAATTCTCTCTGTATTATTTTCCAGCAAGAAATCCTTGTGGAAGTAATAATGGGGGATGTGAACAGGTCTGTGTTCTCAGCCACAAAACAGATAATGATGGCCTAGGTTATCGCTGTAGGTGTATCCTGGGCTTTGACCTACATGTGGATGGACGACATTGTGTTGGTAAGAAAATGCCTTACAATTGTTTGAAATAATGCTACTCCATTGGCTCTAGAACTGTTTCTAGAACATTTTTCCTCACTTCAGTAGCTTCCATATACTGAGGACTTTGTCTTTTCATCACAACTCTTTTTGACAGCTTTACATGCAGTCATTTCTGGTGATGTTCAGTTCAAGGCACAACTTAAACTCACTTCCTTTAATGAGGATTTTGAGCGAAATATGGAATATGTGTACACAGCTGTATGACTGAACTCTTAATCCTGAAATCAAGCATGAATACTTGCTAATATGTGGATTTTGCATTATTTTGAACATATAAGCCTGCTTTCTTGTGCAGTAGTGTGCAGATTAGGTTGGTCTTCTCCCTTTGAACACATGGCAAGAATAAGAGATTCAGGTTTGGAGCTGTGTGTTTCCATCAGCAATCTTCTCCTTCCTATTTGAGCACAGAATTATCACATTTACTATGACTGTCTACTGACAGAGTATGTAATATATTATGTCTATAATTTTAGTATTTGGCCATTCATTTATCTGGCTGTGCCAGGTATTGTCTAGTTTTATGGTGATTCCACCAAGCCTGTGAGTTATTTTTTTATAGGTGATTATAAAGAGAAGAGTAGAGAAGATGATTTCTGCTTCCATAGGTATAATGTTTGCTCTAGAAGTGTATTAGGACCATGGAAACAATGAAAGAGGAATACTTGATCACATCACCTAATATTCTGGATTGTGTTTTGTTTTTCTTCTTCAGTTTTTAAGTCTTGTCAGTATTTAAATCCCTATTTTTTAGTTCTTCTTTTTTTCTACTTCCAGACTATTAGTGTTGTCAAAATAAAACAAAGCTTTTCTTAATGCTTAGGTATTTCCCCTTGTTGAATAAGTCTGTGTCTGATTTTTCCTTTCACAGCTGTGCGGCAGTTCCTGCTGTTTTCATCCCAGATGGCAGTGCGGGGAATCCCATTCAATCTCTCCACCCAGGAAGATGTGATCATACCTGTAACAGGGAGCCCTTCATACTTTGTTGGAATTGACTTCTGTGCTCAGGATGGCACAATTTTTTTTTCAGACACAAGTAAAGATATGATCTATAAACAGAAGACTGATGGTTCAGGTGAGAATCATGCTTGGGAATTGTAGAGTAATTATGGTAAGGAGACTGTAGTATATATTTTTTTATAAAAAATCATGAAAAGTCACATTGTGAGATATACAGATAAATCTCAGTGTAACCCCAGTAACCTGGAAAATGTTTCTCAAAAATGTTTATACAACGCACTTTAAGCTTGTTGAATTCTCTTGTTTTACAAACTTGCTGAACGTATATGGGAAGGAACTATTTGTAGTAGTTCTCACAACTAGTATTTGCCCACACCAGTCTGTTTACAGAGACAAGTATGCCTTTCAGCAGTATGAAACTGTGTTTCTATTTTAATTTCCCTATCTGGAGAGCAGGATGTTTGCCTATGATACTGTAATACAGAAAAGGAAGATTAACTTTGTGAGATTTTTGGAAATCCTATTTATGCTAGTGTAAAGAATGTTTATCTCCAATTTATAATGATGATCAAAGGTCAGCACATAGTCTTCTGTGCTTGCTTGCTGCCTTGGGTCAGGTTAATCGTAGACTGCAGCTGACCATTACTATTCAAAGAGTAGGTAAAGTCTGTCTGTTGTGCAAGATGTCGTTACTGCACTGGCCTTATTGACCTTCATCTGTAAAACCCTCAGTGTAAACTTAGTAACAGATTTTTCTCTGACCTTTGTCTAGTCTTTATTTCCCCTCTTTCGCAGTTGTGCTCCTGGACATACACCTTCTTTGTCTAGAACAAAGGTCACCCCTCCCTCCCCTTGATTATTGGTCTTTATATTAACACAGAGATAGCATTTTAACCAAGGGGAACCACAAGTTTTGTCAATAGAATACTGCACTCATGTTATTTCCCCTGTTCCTAAACATTTGCAATCATTATCTGTGTCATAAATTCTAGGAAGAGAAATCTTGACTGCTAATAGAGTGGAAAGTGTTGAAGATCTGGCTTTTGACTGGATCTCAAAGAACCTCTACTGGACAGATCCTCGATACAGGAGCATTAGTGTGATGAGGCTGGCAGATAAATCCAGGAGAGCAATTGTTCAGAATTTAAATAATCCTCGCTCGATAGTGGTTCATCCTGTTATTGGGTAAGGTTAGGTTCTCATTTTAAACTATATGTACACGTTTATGGTTTAAACAGAACTGGTGAGATTAGACTTACATCTGATTCTGAATCTTTGTTCTTTCCAAAACACAGTCTTTTTTCAATTGTCCTGTCTTTATTTCGTTTGTTTTATTCCACCCTAGGATTCAGCATCCAGAGGAAAAGGCATGGTGATAGAGATTTCAAAAGACAGAAGCACTCAAAAGAACTCTCTTTAAAAGCACCATGGTTTTTCTTTTTTACTCTTGTTCATTGATAAAAAGGCAAAAGAACATGGTTTCTTTGTATCACTAGGAAAGCTATTTCTCATTGTTGGAAGACGAAGTTTGCCAAATTGCTTTAAATATACTTTCAATTCCCAGGCTGCTAACATTGGTTCTGTGGTTTTATCTCTCTGAATTTCTTTATTTGAACCATATTGGACACTACTGTCTGTATTTGATACAGACCTTACAATACGTGACTCTGTACACAAAATAAAGCCCTCCTTTTCTTTGATGGAAATGCTTCCTTTCAAATTCCACACTCTGTGCTCTTTGCCAATGCCAAGACAGTGCTTCTTTCACAGCATAGTTTGGCTTTGTAATGCTGTACTGCTGAATTTCTTGATTCTTGGATATTGATTTTTCATGAGTAATGAAATACACTATTTTGAAAGTAATCTCATAAGAATATTGTTGAACCTGGATCCTTGGGTATCCCAGCATTTTTTTTTTTGTTTGCTGCTTTATAAAAGTATTTAACATTAACCTCAACTCTTTGACTGTAAGTATAAGTCAAGTGTATCAGGAGAAAATTCTTTGTAGTATTCATGCTGGAAGATGCATTTTTGATTGATTCTATTTCTCTGTCAGTAATCACATGAGTGAACTTGGCTAACAATTTTAGCCAAGTTATGGATATTTTATATCTAAAGGGCCAAAATACTTCCAAAGATCCTGGTAGTAGTATACAGGATAAATATTAATTGTTGGTATTACTGCCAGCTAAGGAGAGAGACAACATGAAATGGTATTTTTTTAAGTTATGTGAAAGATGTGATACAAGAAAAATGTTAATGCTGTTTCAAATGTTTGCTCTGTTTAATCACGTTATATAATTTAGCTTATGTGTCTTCTGACACATGTCCTTTCAGGTATATATTCTGGACAGATTGGTTCCGTCCGGCAAAAATCATGAGGGCCTGGAGCGATGGATCCCATGCCTTGCCGATTGTAAATACAACACTAGGCTGGCCGAATGGCCTTGCCATTGACTGGAGGTAAGGGCAACACAGAAGACAGAGAAATTTTTTTTGAGCAAGCATGTTTCTTCCTTTAAACTGTTACGGAGTAAAAATGAAGGAATTATGTCAGAGATTGCATGTACTGGCACTCTTTTCTTGAAGACCTTATCTTTCAATTGGTTGAAAAGCCTTAAAATGTAAGGTTTTCTCAGAATCCCTCCCCCACAACCCCAATAGCTTCTTTTAGGTTAAAGATTATTATTTAAGAAAATGCTAGTGTTTCCTAATGGACAAAATGTCACTTAAAAAGATAAGACACTTTCATTATTTCTAGTTCTCTGAGGTTGTACTGGGTGGATGCTTTTTTTGATAAAATTGAGCACAGCACCTTTGATGGGTTGGACAGACGGACTCTTGAACATATTACTCAGATGACTCACCCATTTGGCCTTACTATTTTTGGAGGTAAGTCTGGCACTGAAAAATATTGTCTATTATTATCACAGATTTTTCTTTTCATATGGTGATCCTGTGAGTTTGTGAGATAAAATGACAGAGATATTGTAATACTGGTTTTCCAAAAAAAAACTCTTGAAAATTTCTACTAAAAATATGTATTTAGTACTTTTTGCTTGTTTCTAGAACTGGTTTTATGTATATTTGTTTTTAAATAATTTTAGACAGGTTGGGTAATTCATGTAGTGCAGCAAGTCAGAGATGCTGTACTAATTATAGCTTCCAAGGTGAGCTATTCATGCTGAACTGACAAAGTGAATCACTTCCAGGGATGGTCAACATTTCAGGATTTTGAATTACTATGTATAAAGTTTATTATTGAATTTATGTTGTGTCTGAAGAAAGACGTCAGTATATGACCCTTTTTGATCATGTATAAAAATATCTTCAAAAATCTTCTCTAAAATTTTCTGTGAAGTAATCTTAATGAATGACTTAAAATTGCCTTGGAATTTGAAATTCTAGTTGGGTTTGTTACATGTCAATTTTAGTAAAATTTGAGAAGGTTTTCCTAAGTTATGTCTGCCTGTGACTGAAGGCTCACTTTGACAGCATTATAAGTGGTGAAGATACTTTTGTCTTTTTCATGAAACAATTATGGAAAATGGTTAACTTTTCATGAAAAGTCTTCTAGGGTTTTTTATGATGCTTGCTCTTTTATGTCATATTTCCATATAATGTGTTAAATATTTTTCAAAACAGGTTATGCCTATTTCACTGATTGGAGACTTGGTGGAATAGTTCGAGTGAGGAAGTCTGATGGAGGAGAAATGACTATTATTAGGAGAGGGATTAGTAACATTATGCATGTTAAAGCATACGATGCTCATTCCCAAATAGGTGAGCCCCTTTCTTGTACAGAGGGAGGATGTGAAATGGGAATAAGAGACAAAAATGTCAGGACAGCAGATTTCCAGTTTCAATTCTATAAATGGCTTCACTGAATCATAACTGACATACACGGGAGGCAGCACAGGCACTTGCAATCCCACGTTGTATATTTCACTGGCTTGTGACTCGATGCAATTTCACTCTACCCCTTCTCTAATTGTACTTAACAACCAAGCAAAATGAAATTATGATTCCATTGTGTTTTGTGTAATTGTATCACCAGCTACAACTTCATATTACTCCTTTTCTGGTAAAAGCTTTAGTTAAACTAAATTATTTATTTTGAGGAATTGGGTAAATGTTTATTAATCAAATTACTATACTTCAAGTAACTACTGTGTTACTTGAAAAATCACTATTTTTCTTATTTCTTAAATTCTATGTGATTCTATGATCTAAGCCAAGGACTTGGTATTGTAGTTAATTTTGTCAAACAGCCAATGCACTCATCAAACAAATGATTAAACCTCACTGGCTCACTGACTACTTGGTATCCAACAACTGCATCTGATCTTGCACTCTTGGTTCGACAGAGGTTCTCATTTGTGGTAGCATACAACACTTTTTTTATGTTACTGCTACTATAGCTTTTGATGAACTTGACCTTGTTTTGCAGTGTATGCAAAACCAGGACTTGCTACAGCACCTTTTTTACAGTTATTATGCACTTTTAATAGTTCCCAAGATGTTATCTGTAGTGTGTACGCTGATCTTCTCTATCACTTTTTAAGGCTCTAACTACTGTAATAGAGGAACAAATCCCAATGGAGACTGCAGCCATTTCTGCTTCCCAGTACCAAACTTTCAGAGAGTTTGTGGGTGTCCTTATGGCATGAAGCTGGCTCCAAATCAACTGACATGTGTTGAAGATCCATCCAATGAGCCACCCACTTTGCAGTGTGGCTCTTACTCATTTTCCTGTGGTAATGGAAGATGTGTACCTCTATACTATCAGTGTGATGGTGTTGATGATTGCCATGACAACAGTGATGAACAAAACTGTGGTTCTTTGAGTAAGTAATCCCTGTAATCTGCAGTTAGTGTTCCTTGTTTACAGTTCAGAAAATTTAATGAGTCGGTATGGCTTCATTGGAATAAACTCCAATTTTTTAGGTTTGTATCTGTGAATAAATCCTGATATCTTCCTGTGAGATTAGTTACTTTGGAAAGTATATCCTAGTAATAAAGGATTCAGTACCAGCCACCTAAACAATGTGTGAAAATATTCATATCTCGCTATTCTCAAAATTTAATTCACAGAGTAACAAAAATTTATTTTCTAAAGAAAAAGTTGTCTTTATTCTTAATTCTGTGTAAATTTTGAAAGATATTGGAATATCAATAGCTTGCCTTATTTGGGTGCATGGAGAGGAGGAAGCCATCTTAGTAAAGATGAAGACACTTAAAAAATAGCACCATAAGAAAATAACAAAACCGTGTACATTGCCTAACCTTCCTCTAAGACTAAAGCAGCACCTTTTATTTCACATAACATCAGAATAAAATATGTGGTTTTAATAATATTTGGGCAATGCTGATCTATTTGTTACATCTCGATTTTATCAGTTAAGAAAATTAAAAGCACTTTGGTTAATTTCCTAGTTTTACAGTAAAGTGTCTCACACAAAATGATTTGTTGTTCAAGTAAATTGAGAGAATAGTGGGGTAATCATGGTTGATAAGGCATTGAAGAGAGGTTAATACACTGAAGATATCAAAGATGTTTTTATAACGTCTGGTGCTTCTTCAGAGTTAATTCTTTTAAAACACAAACAAGAAAATAGGACACAGTAGTAAAATACGCTCCATAATGAAAGGGACTAACTAGTATGACTGAGTTATAAACTGTTTCTTATTAATGGGACATTTTAGAATAACTAGGATATCTTTTGGGGAAGCAAATGCTTATGAGCAGTTGCTTTTCTTGTTGTTTAGATTGTTGGGGAGTGCTTAACTGTTTAATTTTTTATTGCTTCCTGCAGTTTAAGACAGTTTGTAAGTATTCTCTTCGGTTATGCTGCATGTTGCATAACACATTTTAATTCTAAGCAATGTGCACTTTAGAATTTGATGTATATTTTAGGCATTCTGTAATTGTAATGAATGTACTGATAACTGCTGCAGAAAAGGCAAGTTTTGGGGATCTTTTTATAAAGACTTTTTTTTTTTTTTTTTTTTTAATTTAGACAATACTTGTGCTTCTTCAGCGTTTACCTGTGCCAGCGGACAGTGTATTCCGGGTCGCTGGCATTGTGATAAACATAATGACTGTTTTGATGGCAGTGATGAATTGCATTGTCCTACACAAGAACCCTCTTCATGCCCTGCAACCCAGTTCACCTGTGATAATAGAAGATGCATTCCAAGAATCTGGTTATGTGATACTGATAATGACTGTGGTGATGGCTCAGATGAAAAAAACTGCAGTGAGTATCATGACTATCTGTTGTTTTATAGTCAACTGTGCATATCTGCATAGATATATCTGTTGGTATAAGGATGATAAATGAAATTGGGAAAAAAAGACTAGTATCTAAGTTAGACTGATATTTTGTGGTCCTTAAGATGTGGAAAACTTGCCTAATTTGAAGTTACAGGGCCAAGTAGAATGCGGACAGATAAAAAAATAAATAAGAAGGGGCAAATGTGATAATTGTAATCATGGTGCTGCATAATGTCATCCACTGCAATTAGCAAAAAGCAGTTAGAGCTGAGATGGGCTAAACTTGTACTTCATGAGTAATCTCAGTAATGGGTAGTGGTGGTCAGCTAACCTAGGCTGGAAGTTTTTACCAGAAGTAATATACTTTCTTTTGAGTACGTATACTTTACATATACTTACATATACTGTCTTTTGAGATATTTACCACTATGTGGAATCTTTTGTTTAATTTCCATGAGCCCAAGCCTACATAAAAATAAAAATTACCTGATATTGATTTATTAGTGCTTGTAATTTATATGATTGCTAGTTGCTGCATTATATGCTGCAAGTTAGGCATAATTTTCTACTTTCTCGGCAATATGCTGATTTCAAAAGACAAGAAACACATTTGCATTTATTGTCATTCTTAAAAGCTTTCACAGGTACTTGTGAACCCAGGCAATTCCAGTGTCCAGACCATCGCTGTATTGACCCGTTTTATGTCTGTGATGGAGACAAAGACTGTATAGATGGTGCTGATGAGCATGACTGCAGTAAGTGTAACTTTGTTGAATGCTGCTTTATTGTTTCCTCATACTTGCTCCCAAAGGAGTCTTTGGTGACCTCGTATTACCAGCTCCAAGACAGCAGAATACATAATAAAGCTATCCATAAATTAACCCTGATTGTGATGCTTTTGATCTCTGGGCTGGTTGTGGAGGGCTGAAATCAGTTTCCTCTGTTTTCTGTAAATTACTAAGTCACTGCATTTTCTGTATCTCAGGGAAGTTATGGTCTTCAGTGGCATTGATACCAGATCAGACTTAAGCATCTGTAGGGTAAATCTGATGCAGTCTAACTCTGTCAAATAAATAAATAAATAAATAAATAAATAACATTCACTATTTTTACATTTTGTAGTATATAACTGCAGTGCCACAGAGTTTAAATGTCTAAGTGGAGACCAGTGTATCAGTACCTACTACCACTGTGATGGTGTTTTTGACTGTAATGATCACTCAGATGAAGCTGATTGCCGTAAGTATATTGATGCTGAAAGAAAGACTTCAGTTATTAAGTGATGCTTCTGGAAACTTCCTTTAATCTGCCATGTCAAATACAGTTCTTGAAATCTTAATACTCTTTTCAGGGAAGCTTGTCTTTACATCATTTTCCTGAGCAGGGATTTCAAACACAGGTTCCAGCACAAGAATATCATAGAATTATAGAATGTCTTGGGTTGGAAGGAATCTTAGATAATCTAATTTCAACCCCCCTGCCATGGGCAGGGACACCTTTCACTAGACCAGTTTGCTCAAAGACCCTGGTCTTGAACACTTCCAGGGATATTGCATCCATAATTTCTCTGGAAAACCTGTTCCAATGCCTCACCATCCTCACAGTAAAGAATTTATTCCTAATGTCTAATCTAAACTTGTTTTCTTTCTGTTTGAAGCCATTCCTCTTTGTCCTGTAACTACATGCCCTTGTAAAAATTTTCTCCCCATCTTTCAGTTCTTGAAAGGAGCCTATGAGAAAGGCCACAGTTAGGTCACCCCTAAGCTTTCTGTTTTTCAGGCAGAACAATTTCAATTCTTTTAGTCTTTTCTTGTAGGAGAGGTGCTCCATTCCTGTAATCATCTTGGAGTAGACTAAGCAGATTGTGCTGGCAAGAGTAGATGGTCCAAGCAAAGAGGAGAGTTGCATTCCTTTTGGCTATGACATTTTGTTTTACTTGGCATTTCAGTCTCAGGATTTTAAAGTAAAATTAAGTCTATTAATCTAAAAAACCTGGTATTCATGAGAGTTAAACTTCTTTTTTGAATAATTTTTTACACTTAAATTACTTAAAATGGTGCAACACAGGGTGGTGAAAGAGAAACTGATTTTCTGTAGCTTTGGACAGGTACATCGATATAAATATGTGCTTGCTCAAAGTATAAAAATATTTGAATTGCCTTGTTGACCACAAATTAAAGTAGGAGTTAAATCGCTCACATTTTGCAATGTCATGTAGATTGAGTGACTGTGATTCTGTGGCTTGATCTGAAAGCAACACAGTTCTTTATAGCACTGTAACTAGTAATATAAGTGATGAACCAAACACAGTGGTTTTGCTTCCCTATCTAAGATTGAGACAGTTTCTGAACTGTTGAATGTCACTGTTCTAGCTACAAGACCACCAGGAATGTGCCACCAGAATGAATTCCAGTGTCAGTCAGATGGCAGTTGTGTTCCTGATAACTGGGAATGTGATGGCCATCTTGACTGTGCAGATGGCTCAGATGAACATCATAGATGTCCTGCTAGAACGTGTCCTCCATCGCTTTTCCGCTGTGATAATGGCAACTGTGTGTACAGAGCATGGATCTGTGATGGTGATAACGACTGCAGGGATATGAGTGATGAGAGAGATTGTCCAACTCAACCTTTCCGGTGCCCCAGCTGGCAGTGGCAGTGTCCAGGTCACAGTATCTGTGTGAATCTCAGCAAAGTATGTGATAATTCTGCTGATTGTCCTAATGGAGCTGATGAATCCCCATTGTGCAGTAAGTTACTGTTCAAACATCTACTATAAACTGTGTTATGTCTTCAGAAAGTAATGGAATATTCAGCATGTTCTATTTAATGTCACAGTGTTTCTAGCAGAAATGCAAGTGCAGTGTAAGCTGAGCTTAAATTTCTAAGTGGAACTTGCTTTCAGTGAAAAGACACTACAATGATGTATGAGGAATTCATTTGCTATGTCTGGTCTTGTGCTCTGAATTCCAGTGTGACTTTCACTGACTTTAGATTTTTATATAACTACATGGGAATGAACTTTGTGTTCCTGAACACATTTACTAAAGTATAGTATGCTTGAAATTCAGATGAAATGTGATTCAGTCCTTAATATTCTCTTTTAAATTTTTAACTTCAAGAATCATGATTAAAATCAAGAAGTTCATGTGTAGCCAGAATTTGTATTTATATTGATTATGAATTGATTTAAACATAATCTTTTTCTTTCCTTCTTTCCTCCTTCTTCTCTTTAATCAATGCACATTGTCAGATGAACCCCAGCCAGGTATGATTATAAACTATTTTAAATTATTATTTATACAACTTTAGGTTTGGAGTGGTGGAGTAAATTTTTGTAAATTTCTAGCCATTTTTGAAGAAGTTCTTGTATGTGCTTAGCCTTCTGTTTGGCATTCATTTGATGGGATTCAGTACATGCAATGTTGTTACCTGCCTTTATGTGCACTGTGTATGTTGTATTTTGCATAAGGACCACAGCCCATTCTCACATTGCATAGCTGATGATTCTGCAGTCATTTTAGCAGCAGTCTTAGGCTAATAATGCAATTGTAAAGACTTAAACTTATCATAGGAAGCCTTTTTTGACTATTTGCTTATCTCTTTCCCCAACCCAACTTCAGATCAGGAAAGCTGCTCTGACAATAATGCTGGCTGCACTCATGAATGTATTCAAGGACCTTTTGGAGCTCAGTGTACCTGTCCTATTGGTTACCAGCTTGCAAATGACTCCAAGACCTGTGAAGATATTAATGAATGTGACCCTCCAGGATTTTGTAGTCAGCACTGTTACAATGAGAGAGGGTCTTTTAGGTGTTATTGTGATGAAGGATACATTCTAGAAGCCAACGGGAGGACTTGTAAAGCAGCAGGTGAGAAACATTGATGTCAGTCTAAAGAATGACAGCAGTGTCTGAAAACTATCCAGCTTTGTGTCTCAGTTTGAAAGACAGGTGTCTGCCAAGGAAGGTGGGAACCTCCCTTGGAGTGGAAAATATGACCTCTTTCTCTCTGAATTATCATTGTAACTTTGAAATTAAGGGTATTTCAGGCAAAGATATGGGAAAAGGAATAAGAGTTCTTTATTAATGTATCTATGGATATGTATATGTGTAACAAGACAACCAACCAAACCAGAAACCCACAGTGAGCGCCCTGTCCCGGCTGCAGGCGCTTCCCCTTGGTGTGGTTACAGTCACCGCCGGCAGGGGGCGCTGCCATGGTTCCCTTGGGCCTGCAGGGGACGCTGTGGCGCGAGCTCGGCCGCGTCTCCCTCACGGGGTAATGGCGGGCGGGCTGGATGGGAAATGGGCTGCAGCCGGAACCTCCGAGGGGAGGCTGCAACGGCAGTGACAAGCCGACCCCAGAGTAGCTGATACAAATCAAAATGTATCAGGAACCCCACAGCTGTAGCAGGAGCGGAGGGGATTTCCACAGGCAGGGCTGCAGGGTTAGAGTGTAGCAAAAAACACAGAGCAGTGCCAGAAAAATGGCGGGGCTGGGCAGCAGCAGCCCAACTCCTGAATGCATCCAGGAGATGGTCCTTTGGGGTCCTGGGTTTTCCCCTGAGGCACTCAGGTGGATGGTGAGGGTCCTTTCTAGTGAGGTAGGGTGTTAATAAGGTCCCAGTCCACAGCTGCTCGTACAAGCAGAGGCTCACCCACAGTAAGGAAGAAGCAGTACAGGACTGAGCGGTGGCAGTGAGAAGCAACAGCTTCTCAGACCATCTTCCTCTGACCATCCTCCTCCAATGCTGACAGCAAGTGCAAGAAGAGCCGAGTCCAGCCCCTCACCCCCCAGCCAAAATCTTGTGGTATTGCTGCCTTTCCCAAGAGAATGCCTCTCAGCCAGCTGCACTCATCCCCCTTCTCCTAGGCCTTTTGTCTTTCTCAAGTACCAGTCATTACTGTCTCTTAGCAATATATGGGAGAAAATTCCCTGAGAGAAAGTAACAAAAGGAAAAATCCTAACCCCTAACACTTTGCCATTATGAATTGGTTTCTTCATAAAGAGCAGATGTAAATGGCCACTTAGAGCTGTTCATGGCAGATGACCTTGAGAATTAAAACTGTCAGCTGAGGGGTTAATTAGAAGCTAATATGTCATTTAAATAATATATTTAAATGAATGCTGTTATTTTTAGCCTGCAATGGTCAAAAATAATGTTTTGAAGAAAAGCAGTGTCAGAGACTTGTAAACCATAGGCCAAAATTAACTGTTCATAAAGTTCAGTGTTCACAAAGTATTTGAATTCCAGCCTTTCATAAGATTTACCTGGTACCCATGCTGTACTTTGCTCATTTGTAAAGAGCAAACATCACTGATACAGCCTACATGCCAGTTGTTCTCTGTCTCTTATATAGTACACTGACAGGGCAAGAGAAGCCGTATACCCAGTGGAATTTGTCTCAATAGGTTTCCTGCTTTATGGATACATTCAGGTAGAGGAAGATACTTGCATTTTCCTGCACATAAGCTTGGCCATTACTAATAGGGAGTTTATTGTACTTTACTGTCTTTATGGTTGCTACTCTTCAGTTTTTTTCAGCATCTTATCTGTGCAACCTAATTACAGCAATCTATGGCTTTCCTGTAATCTGTTTCTCCTCCCTAGTTCCCACACGGTCTAAAGGGGGGAAAAAGAGAATGTTACAAAAGGTTACAAAGGAGGGAGGCCAGAGTAAATTAATTGGAAGTACCAAAAACTTTGCGAGTTGAAACAGGAGTCAGAGATGAAAGGGGTTTATGGAGAAATGAGAGTTGATGTCAGCAGCAAACGGATTACACAACGGGAAATAGGACCTAAGGTCCAGATAGGAGCCTGGAAGGGAAGTCTATAGGAAGAGTTATGGAGAAAAGGCAAGGTAGATTTAAAAGTCAGGATGGACAGACTGGATATGATACTGTATCTTGGCCTGAAAATTGATTTGAATTTGTGCTTTCAATATGTGTATCTAGATACTACAGTTTTGATGCTATAAAGTCATGTTAAATTACTCAGTATTTATTTTTCTTCCAGTTACTGCTGAGTAACTCATTGGTTTATTTTAATTTATATTCCTCTCACAGAATCTGGGAATCTTCTTTTGCTGGTGGCAAGTCGTAACCAAATCGTTGTGGATAACATCACTTCTCAGTCACACAGTATTTATTCTCTGGTTCGGGATGGGACAAATATTGTGGCTATTGATTTTGATTCCATCACAGATCGTATCTTTTGGTCAGATACAACACAGGATAAAATTTGGAGTGCTTATAAAAATGGGACTGACAGAAAAATAGTAAGTTTTGCTGAGTAAGTTTTCTTGTCTTTTATGGAGAGAAAATGAAGATGCTGTATCTTCAGTTAACAAAGAGGAAGAGAGAAATCCAAATATAGTAAGAAGAGAGATAACAAAGTGAAACAACTTTGAAGATGCTTAGCTAGCATTTCACATAGTTTGAAAAAGGAAACGGATTGCTTTCAGGAAGCCCATTTTTAAACGTGAAAATATAAGCTGATTTTCCTATTAGTAAATTCTTCTTCAATAGACCTGCTGAAGTTAGTAGGAGTGTTTGGGTTTATGCTTTGCCATAATTTTGAATATGTATATTGTGATTCATTCTGCATACTAGATTTAAAAGATATTGGAAATATGATTCATCATTTTCCATACCTATAGAAATGAAAAGGGTAAAATTTAATATAATCTTTTTTTCCTCCCCACAACCTGCTTTTTTGTTATTAAACAGGTGTTTGACAGTGGTGTCACTGTGACTGAAAGTATAGCGGTAGATTGGGTGGGTCGTAACCTTTACTGGACAGACTTTGTTCTGGAAACTATTGAAGTCTCCAACATGGATGGGAGCCACAGGACTGTGCTGATTAGTGAAAATATAACAAACCCAAGAGGACTAGTGTTAGATCCCAGAACTGAGTAAGATTTTTCAAATATTTTTTATAAAGATATTTATTTTATGATGTAACTATTAGAATTTGAGAGACGCCCAAATTGTATTGGAATTGTAAATGACAAGTGGAAGAGAACTTAAAACAATTCAGTGTGTTTGCAGAGTTGACTAATATTTCAAATCATGAGGTAATTATTGGTGATAAGTTGCTCTGTTTCAGTGTAACAAGATGGTTTTTTATGTATAAAAGGTTTTCCTACATTTGCTTCCTACTTAAGAAGTATTAATTCAAAATTATGATGTATCACTTCATTTGGTGGTATGCCACAAGCTTTTATGTGATTTCATGTCATATGCCTACCTTCATAGCTTCAAGTCTAAAATAATTATCTAGATTTTATTGTTATCACAAAAGTACCTTCCCATTTCAGACAGCAAGTGGTATAGAGTTGATGTGACCATTTGTACTACTCATATATAAATTTTTACTCTTTTTTTGAGAACTTCAATGCCTTGAACTCTGTTTACTGCCAGTTTCAGTGCTGTTAACATTATCAATGCATACCTGTTAGAGTATAAGCCTGTATTAAATTATTATGTAGCAACTGGAGAATGAGATTATAATCAACATTAAAAACCAGTGACAACAGTAGCTTCTATATGCTGGTATTATCAACCAATAGAAACAGCAGTAGGAGTATTAAAAGAATTTTTATAACAGTATTTACTCTAATATCTTAGGTATGCATGTTGCTAAAATAAATTATTTCAATATCATTGTGTAGGACTGTTCTTGGAAAGATTGTGTCTATTTTTTTGGCTAATGACTCTTTATGTAATGTTTCTCAATAGGCAGCTAGTTTTTTTCCCAGATTGCTAACCACAAGTTACTTTTTTCAGTGCTCATGTAATGTTCTGGACGGACTGGGGCCAAAACCCTCGAATTGAAAAAGCCAGCATGGATGGCAAAATGCGCTCAGTGATTATTAATAATAAAATCTACTGGCCCAATGGACTTTCCATTGATTATCCAAATAAACTTCTCTATTTTGCTGATGCTTATCTTGATTATATCGATTTCTGTGATTACAATGGAAACAATAGACGACAGGTGGTTGCAAGTGATCTGGTAAGACATTAATAAGGAGTCGTTGTTTTCCCATGTCCCTGCTGATAGTACTTAAAAATATATTATCATTCTCATAGACTTGTTTTGTTCTTCAAAATTCTTGAGTGAAGCAGATGTGAAGTATTTTATTTTCTTCCTGCTGCTGGGAAAAGAGAAATTGCATATCCTATTCAGTTTCTTGGGAGATCTTCAGCAGCATCTGGAGCTGCATATAGACTTAGTGCTTTAGATCATTGCCATCTGTTCTGTTTGCATGTATGAAATCTGACACTGCTGCTACTGCTGGTGCATTTTCCATAGGCAAATATAGTACAAAAAGCCTAGAAAAACTTTTCCTGGTCTTTTGTGAGTGATTATTGCTAATATTCTTGAGAACAGTGAAGTGTTTTGTGTTGCTACTTGCTGTGTGCAGCAACTCCATCAAGACCATTCCTCTTACAGTCTGTCTCCTAGTGAATTGCTGCTGGCAGCTTGTAGCATTGTCTTTTTACCAATGCAACAGTGCAGATGTTCAGCTGGTACACAGAAACTGGTATCGATAACCAGGTGAATGTTTTTAATAATTGACTCTTGAGGCTTTTACTTTTGGCTGGAGAGACAATTAGTGTGGAATAGGAGCCAAGGCAATCTTTCCACTCCTGGTTATATGAAATCTAGGTAAGCCACCTTTTTTGATCCTCTGGTAAATTTTAGGGGAGCTTATCAGGAATGCAGGTTCTTGACAGGTCCTTAATTCTCACTAGACATTTCCTCTTTTGCTCTTGAAAATCTACAGTTGGCTCTTTATCTGTGGGTTCTGCCCAAAGTAGAACTGCTTTGTTAATCCCTCTTCATCTCACAGGGTTTGTATAGCATTTTAGTTTTTTTAAAAAAATATTTTCCTCATTATTAATGTATTGTTTTCAGACAATAGATGATTTTTTTCCTGAAAATTGTCTCTTGAGACACAGTTGCTTTGTTATTTATTTACTTAAAAATTGTGCTCACCTCTATTATTACTTCATTGCAAGCTTTACATATGCAAATCGCCAGAAGTAAATTTGCAATCTACCTTGACTTTTTAGATATTGCAGCATCCACATGGGCTAACTGTCTTTGAAGATTTTGTGTACTGGAGTGACCGCTATACTAATCGAGTAATTCGGGCCAATAAATGGCATGGAGGAAACCAGACAGTTATGATTTATAACATTCACCAGCCTTTGGGTCTTGTGGCAGTCCATCCTGTAAAGCAGCCTAATGGTAAGTTCACCAAAAGAACTTGGGTAATTGCATAAATAAGTATGCATTGAAACACCAAGAACAGTCTTTTCAGCAAATAGGTTGGTTAAAACAGCAAATAGGTTGCTTAAAACAAGCAAATAATTCATCCTGTTGACTTGCAACTGTTAAATCTGGTGTTAGGGAAACCTAGGCAGCATTTCAGGATAATGACTAGTCAAAAAGAATAATAAGGAAGTAGTATGCATCATTTTCTTGCACTTTGTTCTGAATGTTTTTACAAGACAATTGAAACATTTTTGGAAAGCATTTCAACTTAAAAAAATTCTCTCTGTGGCATACTAGATTCAATTTCTTGTGTAGTAGTAATTCTTTTTGAAAAGATTACTGTTATCAACCTTCTCTGAAAGTACTTCTACATTATTTTAGTCAATGAAACAATAATGCTAAATAAACCCCTTCACTGCATTAAATATTCTCTCTGAGGTCTTGTGCAAGTGATGTCTTGCTGCCGAAAGACTGTAAAAAAACCCTACATTATTTCTGTTAGGTAGAGATCTTTAATATCAGACTTTTTTTATTTCATGGCATTACTTGGAGAGTGGGAATAAATGAATATTATCTTTCAGCTTGAGTTATATTTCTTGTGTATGGAGTATCCAGCTAATAAATTTGTTTGTTTGTTTGTTTGTTTCCTTGAAATATACCTCTATGCCAGGGAAGGTGGAGACTTACATCTGAGTAAGGCACTAGTACTTTCAGTGCTGGATTTGTTTTGGAACAAAACTTTCCTCAGACGTGTTCAGAACTAAAGCCACCTATTCTCACTGCAAATTGTTCAGTTAGCAGGGCATAGCATCAATTTATTCGTCATAATTATGGTTTGAGAGATTTTATTTTACAGTCGAAGGTTTAAAAAATTTATATTCCTGGAGAATTTTTTTTTCTTTATTGTATTCAGTACATTTTGTAATTTTTCACTTTGAATTATTCTACTGTACTTTGTGTGGCCAGGCAAAAAAGGAGGGAATAGAGCACTTGCAGAATAGCAAAACATATTGATATTAACAAATGAAGAAATAATTATATGCTTATTGAAATTCCAAATACAGGAATAAAACTGTCATCCACTCTCTTATTTTGTAAATCATTAGATCTGACACTAACCAGAGTTTAGATTCTTTATACTGATGACATGAACATTTTTCTTACAGTTTGAGTTCTGAGTTTATGCCATTATTTTATTGTCATATTAATTTGTTTTCAGTTCTTGTTAGTTTTTATTTTAGTAAAAATTGTGTAAATTCCTGGAACTTCCAAGCTTTTTAGAATAAAGTCTGCTGTAATTGCTAAGGATGATTTTTGTTTTCTGAAGATTACTCATTCTGAAAAATCTTCAGCAGCAAGTTTGTGGAAGTGATTTAGGCTGAATTTTAGTGTATAGCAATAATAGCAGTCAGGAGAGACCTTCAATGTCTTTTTATTTTTCCCATTTTACAGTTTTAGATTTACAATTTCGAAGTGATCTAAGAAATTTGACATTGAACTCCCACTATCTTTGAACAAGACATTGCAACTATTTTCTCTTTAGTTTCTCCAAGAAGTTTCAGCAAATAATTTAATTCCCTCATCTAGAAGGGTTATTACAGTCAAGGGCTACAAATTCCCCCAGGCTTCCTCGTGCAGTTAAAAAAAGTTAGAAATGGATTTTGAAACATATTTTATGATGCATAAAGTTGCAAAGATCACTATGATAATGTACTAGTTTTCCATGGAAAATTGTATCCTGTTACAAGTATATTGTATTTCTTGTGGTTCTTAGAAATAATTTCATTCTTTTAATCTTAAAGAAATAGCAAAACTGTCTTAGTTTTGGGTTGATGTTGTCAGTAGCAATGAGACAGAATATTCTCTCTAGTTGCTTTATATTGTTATAGTTGCTAATAGTGCCTTTCTTATTTTCAGGTATTAATTCCTGTGCATCATCCCCCTGTAGCCACCTCTGCTTACTTTCTTCATCTGGACCACTTTTTTTTTCCTGTGCTTGCCCTTCAGGATGGCTCCTTTCTCCTGATAACAGGAACTGCATGAGAGGTAGGGTAGTAATAATAAGGTGATAAAAATGACCTGAGATTGTCAAGTCCATCCCTCTCCCAGGCAAAATGCATACTTCTGTGGGCTGCTGCTCATGAAATCAGTTTGGGTCACTCCAGACAGACTTCATTTAGGACACATGGAGTATACTTGGACCAAAGCTTTGAAGACAGGCTTGGGAAAGAACTGAATCAGCAATTCAGATTCTTCATTTGGGGAAAATGAATGAAATTAATTTTCTTATAAGCACTTTAAAGAAGCCACACTTTAAAATCTCTCACCACATGGAACGTTTGGCTGTTGGAATACATATTGAAGGAGCTTAGTATCAGTTAAAAATGAAAATGTACTGTGGCAGATTGTTGTGTTCATTGTAAGTATTCATTTTGGAAACAGGGGTTGTGATTATAAGAATGTCAGGATGCAGGACTGGAAGGGACTTCCTTGGTTACTGAAGTTTGTTTCTTTGTTGCCCTTGACTATGTTGCATCATATGTCACCTTCCACCAGTCAAGCTCCAGTTTTAGATTAATCTAGGTTCTTGTCCCTAAAATTCACCGAACCGCACGATTTTGATAATTGGAAACCTAATTTTCTGTTGAAATATAGTCTTTCCCCATTTTATGCCCATTCCTGATGCTATTTTTATCCTTCACAATAAATAGCACAAGTAGTTCTCCTTTAGCACTGGTAGGTTTTGTTTTATGTATATATATATATAGTATATAGTGTGTATATGTATATATAGTTTGAAGTAACTATCACTTTCATTCTCAGTCTGCATTTTGCTCAGAAGTAATTAACGATGTTTTGATTTCCTCAAATCAGTTGAGATGTTCTTCCTGTTACTTATCACTCTTTTCAGCCTATCTAAACTACTGCATTTTGAAATTCAGATCAAAATTTCTCATCTTCAGCTTTTTCCCTATTCAGAGTAAAAAAGTAGTTTGCCAAATGCAGAAGGTCTGGAAGGACAGCCTAAAATTACATGTGATTACATGTGATGCAGCTGTAACAGAACTAACCTTTGCATACAAAACTTCATATCAAAAAGTACCACTGAGTTTTCTTTGGGTAGGCCATGGATCTCAGTGATTTGTAAAAGTAATTTAGCCAGTTCATTTAAAAAAAAGTCACAGAAATTCAAATTAGTGGTAGGCAATTTGTGACTAGAAATTTGACCACATTGCTTTTGTCAGATGAAGCATTCATTATTAATTTTTCCATCAATTGTACAGATATTAAGTGTGCTTTGATGCCTCTCTATACAGGAAGCTTCAAATCATTGAAGTTTAATTGAAATTATCTTTGGGATGAGCTAACACTAGAAATCTGTCAGTCAAAAGATCCTTTTCTTTTAAAACTATCTAATTGTTAAAGGCCAATATCACATTCTTTTCCTGCTTGATACTTAGCAATGTGCTCTTTAGAGGGCTTCATTGCATTCACATTTTTCTTACTCAGCAGCAAGGTAATTAGCAATTTATATAATCTGAAATGAAGTGTGAATTTGTTTAATCTATTATGAAAAAGAGGGATTGTTTTAGAAATCTGCACTTGTTCGATTATGTGCAGGCTTATAGAGGGATGATGATGAAAGAAATGGAACATGGCAGTGATGAAGCACATGTATGTGTAGGGGTTGACCCAATTCTGCCACTGAATTGAACTACTGACATTTCTTATCTTTATTTTTCACATATTGCAAATTTCCCTGTGCCTGCTTAGGTACAACTGTGGCCCTTTTATTGACATAAATGTTCAGTAAGAGAGAAGTAGCAATGTCTTTCTGTGAAGCACAATTCTTTTAAACTATATGGGCTTATTTTTTGTCTATTTAGATTTAATTTATACAGTTAAAACAGTATGTAGAAAATATCTACAGATTTGGGTAAATTAAAAAAATTTGCTGAAGGTCAGCACACCAGAAAAAGTTATAAAAAATATATTGATTCTTTTCATTGTAAAGTATTTTAATAATTGCTTTTGATTAATATCCCTGCCAATGGCAGAAAGGCTGGAACTAGATGGTCCTTAAGGTCCCTTTCAACCTAGGCTGTTTTATGATTATATGCTTGCACACAAATAGATAATTTTAATTTCTTCACTAATATTTGCTGTTATCCTTGTTGTCATTGTATACTTTAGTAGGCCAGCGCAATCTTGCAGAAGAAAGATTAAACTGAGCTGCATGCATTTGATTGCCCAGTGTCTCTACAAACAGTGATACTGCTGGTGTCTGCTTACTTAGTTTGCATATTAAATACTACCAACTTCATTGATTCTAAGATTCCACCATTTTTAGCTTTCTGTAAGATAAAGAAAACTTGCCCTTTTACGTACTACATTTTAAGCCATATTTCAGATTGATATAAAAGATGGTAATGTAGCAAGCTGGCTTGGCAACAATGGAATTTGGGTATATTAAAATATTGTATTAACATGGTACATGTGCATATTTAATATAAAAATACATTACTATTAATTTACTAATTTAATTTAATTAACTATTAATTTGTTAATTTAACTTTAGATTGACAGTTTCAAAGTGATTTAAGAAATTTGATGTTGAACTCGTACTATCTTTGAACAAGATATTGCAACTATTTTCTCTTTAGTTTCTCTAAGAAGTTTCAGCAAATAATTTAATAATGAAATATTTTGTGTAAATTGTATTAAGCTTAAGAATTGCAGAAGTTATATTAATGCCAGTCTGATGAAGCTACGCAGGTTTTTATATCTCTATATCTCAGCAAATATGCTCTATTTTCCTTTAAAAGAATGAAGAATAATCAAATTGTATAGATTTGCATAGATGTAAAACTTGAAACAGTAAGATTTGACAAATACTTCTACCAACCAGAGAGAAGTATGGAGAATAATTTTTGGAGGTGCAGTGATGTTTTGTTTTGTGGTTTTTCATATCAAAATTTTTACTGCAAAATTTATATAGATGTATTAAGCAGGCAGTAAAGAAAGTCAAAACCAAACCAACCAATCAAGCCTTTGATCTATTATAAAAGATGAAATGGGTTACTGCTACAGCAGCCCAGTTCCCTGTTAAGTGGTAGCTTGTGCCTATGGGAAGTAGAGGCTAGTATTTGTTCTCAAAAGACCAAAGCAGACAGAAGAGGGGAATCTGTGTTCAGGAGATTCTCTTCACCAGTCCCTAGCGGATGAGAAATGCCATTGCTGACTCTCTGCAGCTCTCTGATACATTTTGTCGGATCACCTGACGAGTTGCTCTTTGTTAATAAGATTTAAGCATAAGGGTACAAGTTTACCTATAATAAGGGAGTATGTCTGTTCCCTTAGGGATAAAACAAGAAAACAGTACTGCAGTTATGTTTAATAATAATGATTGGCAGTTGCCGCTGGGACATCGTTCTGTACTTGTGAGTCCTGCTCAGTAAGCATTAGAACCTATCACAGGCAGGCCCTGCAGAATCCTCAGAGCTTTGTCTGGCTGGTTCCCCTTCTCAGAGATTTGAAAAAGCAGCTTAGAGCAGCTGCACAAATATCCTGCTTTTGTCTGGGAGTGAGTGATCCTGCCTTATTTACTTCCTTCTTCTCAGAATTTGCATTGTAATTGCACAGTGCTGAAACTTAAAATGTTACAGCAGTGTCAATAGCTGATAACCTCATTCCTAGTGAGGGAACAAACCTCTATGTAAGCGGTTTCAAAACATCACAGGTAGGATTGAACCATTCTCGGCATCAGGGAATTTTGGGGTGGGAGGGGGAAAGCATATCATAAAGCCTTTTTCTTGACCAGAAACAGCTCTGAATTACTCTTTGTTTTCACAGTTGAACACCCTTTCCTTATTGCTGTAAGAGAGAATATAATTTACGGAATTTCTCTGAACCCTGAGGAGAAGACAAATGATGCTATGGTTCCAATAGCAGGAGTTCAAAATGGTGTCGATGTTGACTTTGATGACTCTGAACAGATGATTTATTGGGTTGAAAATCCAGTAAGTTAGTATTTGTGTTTAAAATGAGCACTAAATTAAGACCGTTTTTATTTTTAAAAAGTGTTTTGGACTGAAATATGTTAGCATTGCTATTAAGAATTTTGATAACTAGAAAGGAATGAAATTGAGGGTTTTTTTGGTTGTTGTAGTGTAGAGTTTGTTTTTTTCATTTTTGGCTTTTTTTTATTTGGTTGGTCATTTTCCTAGGACAAGTAAAGAAGCTTCATCTTTTTTTTTAAGTAGTTCTTATTTTTGTCAGCAGAAACATCTGATTAATGTTTTTTCTGGCTTGGAGACATGAACAGAAAATACTGGAGAGCATTGACAGACCACACTCTCAGACCTGCTGTGCTGTAGTCCACTCTTTCTCCTCTCTTGACTTAGGAGTCAATTCTGCAAACACATCCAGAACACTTCTCCATGAGAGCAGAGTTTTGGACACTGTGACACTTAGCACATGCATTCGTTAGCACTTAGAGCACTTAATGAAGTAACATGATAGAGAGGCATCTTTTTCTTTAAATAGAAAATGGTTGCAAACTCAGTATAATTTCCAGGTAGGACATATGAGGCTTATAGATTTAAAAATTAATTTTAACGAATTTTTAATAGTTAATTATAATTGTTTGACTAATTGCTTTTATTGCTCATCATAACTCTAAGGCTGTGTTCTCTAAGGCTAACTTGTCACACCAAAATTCAAAGCAAAACAAAAATAAGCCACAAAAAAACCTCCATAATTTTTGTGGATGGACATTCGAAAGGAAAAAACGTATGGTAGTCTGTGATACAGATGTGATAGGAAACTATTGATTCTGTAATGTGTCTTCACTCTTGGAAACTTAAAAACAGTTCTTTTTGTCAGGAAAAGCAGTAATCCAAGGTCTTGGAGAAGTATGATGGTAGACAAGGAGATTTCTGTAATTACGTTTTAACACAAACAATTCACACAAACTTATTATGTCTCATCCACACAATATTTTTGCTTTTTCCCCAACCTGCTTTCTTTAAATTTTGCAGCTCTGAAGTAAATACAATTTTAAAAATAACTAATTTTAAAGTGTATTCTATGCCACTCATAAAAAAGTATGATTTCTTTAATTATTCTTTTAAAGTTAGAATGTTTAGTTCAATAAAGTATTTAAATAGATCTATTTAAGCAAACCTTTGCCCAAAAAACTACTTAAGTACTTGGGAATCCGTTTCATCTTCCCTGTAGTCTGAAAAAATATTCTTGACAGATGTCAGCCAGCAGATACAGCTGACATATACAATAGTGTAGGAGGTCAAGGGCTGATACATCCATTAACTGCAAGTTGAATCCTGACAAGTGAAGTGGCAGGTGCCTCCACAGATCAAGTGTTAGGTGTTAGCTGTGCCTTTGGTAGGTCTGACAAATGTGTGCCTCTGGGCTGAGCCCCTCAACTGTATCCCTGGCCTGCACCTCACACTTCTGTTGCTCTCAAACAGAGCTGAGACACCTGTGTCAGTCATGGGTCACCCTCTGAAAAAAAGATATTTCTCTAGTTTCTGTGCTTGATTTTCTGTTCCTGGTTCTGTTATATCTCTGTCTCTGCCTTCTCCCTCCTTAAACTGGGCTAACATTAGAAAAGATTGCAGTATAAAAAAAGTGCTAGTGTGGTCTGAATAGAAGAATGTTTTCAGCTTTTGACATTTTTTTAACTTTCTTATTTTTTTTCTCAAGGGTGAAATACACAGAGTGAGGTCAGATGGAGCCAACAGGACAGTTTTTGCTCCAGCAGCTGTTATTGGTGCTCCTCTTGGTCTGGCACTAGACTGGATATCTGCAAACCTGTATTACAGTAACCCAGGGACACAGTCAATTGAGGTAATTATTTAAGAGAGACAATTGGAAAATATGAGCCTGGATTTTTCACTGCTATGTATACAGGTTGAAATTAGTAATATTTATTTAGTGAAAAACTTAAATTAGATTTATTTTAAAGTCTAATCTGTCTGTAGAAAAATACAAACTTGAACAGAAACTTATATTTAAACATAGTCAAAAAGATGGAAAGTGGCATATTCTGGACACTTTATTTGTGCACAGATCTATCTTGCAAACTTTATTTGTATATAAACCTCTCTTTTTGTTTTCTCCCTACAACTCCTTAGCCTTCTAGTGTTTAACACACATCTCTGATGACTAGTTATTATTGTTGCCATCCTTACTTCAAATCAATGATCCCAATGCAATGCCTCTGACAGTAAAGGAATGCTGCCATTGAACGCAGTAAGATCCATTCCCAAATGTTTTGATGATGTATTATGTAGCTTTCTGGAGACAAGCAGTCTCATAATATGTGAAGGATAAAATTGTCATTCAGAGTAGGGAAATGGAGGATAAGTAATATATAATACAGTAATGACTGTGAATAAGCCCATTAGTGTTCTTGTTCCAAAATATAAACGTCTACTATTAAATTAAAAGGCAGCTAATTTGAGAAAATGAAATGGGATGCTTCCTAAATCAGAATTTTATCAACCCATTCAGGCCTTGAAGATATTATGGAAGCTGAGATATTAACTATTTTTATACCTAGGATTCTTCCTTGTTATCATAGGCAGGTTCTGAGCTGAAAGCAGCTCCCTCAAGGGATGCGTGTTGGAGAAGGGAGATGGTTAGAATACAAAAAAATGTGCTTTTTCTTCATGGTATTTGAGAAAGTCTTCTGCAATTTCAACTCTGTGTTGATTTAGGCTTTGTTGCTGTAATTTGAAAAAGTACCATAAGTTCTACATTCCATGGTCTGATAAGTTCAATGTTTTCGTAGGTCCTGAAGCTGCATGGTGACATAATGTACAGGAAAACACTGATTACCAATGATGGCACCTCTCTGGGAGCTGGCACGCCTATTGGTTTGGCAGTTGATCCAGCAAGAGGGTAAATTTCTAAAACTGCTGTTGTCTTTGCCTATGAATGTATTATCTGTATTCTTCTTGTTTAGTGTTTTCAGATTTCATTCTGGATTTGACATGGTTTTGTTTGTTTCATATTTGTGCAGAACTTATTTACTTTTTTTAAGCTGTAAAAAATAAGTACATAGCTTCCTAAATTATTATATAGATGTTCATCCTCCTTAATTTACAATGCTTGTATATACTATTTTTTAATCAAAAAGAATCTCAGACTATAGTGACTGTGGAAAAATCCCTGAAAAATGGGAACCCAGAGTAAAGAGAACTCCAAAGACTTTCCATAAAATATCTTATGACATCTGACTTGAGCCTAGTAGAAAGACATACTACCTGGAAAAAATGTCATGTGTCAAAAAGCATGGCACTAAATATAATTTTGCTGCTTGCTTCCAAAAAGAACAATTTGCCATTTTTTCTGTTTCATCTAGATTTTTTCTGACTCTGTAGTTTTAATTGAAAATTGAAACCAAACTCACTCTGAAATGTTGCAGCCATCTGTGAAACATTATTATTCTCCTCCTTTTTTGTTGTAGTCATAATACTCTAGTGCATTTATCTGCTGATGGTATCGTGGACTGATATAGGTGAGGTTATGGATTTCTAAAAATTATTTAAGAGGCATTCCTCTTTTTCAAGAGAAGCAGGTGTTTCTCTTTGTTGAGAGAACAAGCATTCTTCTCTTTCTCAAATAAGCTCTTTTTCATTGTGGTTTGATTCAATGTGAACTCTGTTCACCCTGTGCTGAAGTATTGACTGACAGAGGAATTGGTTTTATGCATATGCTGAAGTGACTCTGGTCCACTGATTTCTCTTGCCAATTTTGCTAACAGATCTGATAATGTCTGTTACAGGAAGTTGTACTGGACAGACCAGGGAACTGACAGTGGAGTCCCAGCAAAGATTGCCAGTGCAAACATGGATGGCTCAAGCATACAAACCCTCTTCACAGGCAGCCTGGACCATGTAGAGTTCCTTACCATTGACATTAAGGAACAAAAGTTGTACTGGGCTGTCACGAGCACAGGAATGGTAGGAGATATTTTTTAAATAATTGCTTCTTTACCTGCTTCTGCATCTGTACTTCTCACAAGTGATTCAGTTACTTCAATTTTATAAACAGGAGTTGCAGGACCAACCAAAATCTGGACAGCTGTTGTTATTAAATACCATAAAAAGTATAAGATCAGAAATCATACACTGCCTGCCTCTTCTTCCAACCTTGTACCTAAAGATTTCATGCACAAAAGAAATTTTAGTATCATGCGTTGTATTTTAGTTTTATGTTATAACACTGAACTATTACTACAAGAAATGTAATCTTAACCTTTAAAATTATTTCTTAGATTGAGAGAGGCAATGTGGATGGTACAAATCGTGTGACTCTGGTGGTTCATCTTTCTCATCCCTGGGGAGTTGCTGTGTATGGTACATTTCTGTACTATACTGATCGAGATTATGAAGTAATTGAACGAGTTGACAAGGCCACTGGTGCAAACAAAGTAGTACTGAGAGATAATGTCCCAAGACTGAAGAGCCTACGTGTGTATTACAGAGACAGTGAGTATTTTCTAGAGAGGTGTTTCAGGATATTCAACTTGCAAAAACTCAAACTTTCCTTGGAGACAGAATGTTTGCTCTTTCAAAAGAAATACTTTGATGTGGCTTTCAGGAAAAGTGTCAGAAGCATTTTTCCTGGTTTTGATAAAGAGATGCTCCCCCATCTAGTAAAGGCATCTATTGGCTCATGTAGTTTTACCAAAGTAGTGTTGACTAAGAAATTTTGGTACTTTAGCTTCAAATTTGTTTTATCTGATTGTTGGCCCCATTGATCTTAGATGACAAGAGACCAGTAAACCTATTGCTGACACATCTGTGCTAAAATGTATTATGATTAGGATCTTTATTTTCGTCAGCTGATTGTTAATACTATAGAAGTGTATGAATTTGGGTGTATATCCGTGGGTGTTTGTGATGATGCAGTTGAGATTTTTTGTTTTGCCGTTTATGTCTTTTTCAGATTCTGCTGGTTCCTCAAATGGCTGCAGTAATAATATTGGAGTTTGCCAGCAGCTTTGCCTGCCTGTACCTGGTGGACTATTCTCCTGTGCCTGTGCTACTGGCTTTCAGCTAAATCCTGATAACAGAACCTGTTCCCCATACAGTTCATTTGTAGTTGTTTCTATGCTCTCTGCAATTAAAGGATTTAGTTTAGAGACATCAGATCACTCTGAAGCCATGGTACCACTGGCAGGAAGAGGTATGTAAATATAATAGGAAAAAATCGTGTCATGCCTAGTGTTTTGGCATTTCTTTCTAGCCTAGCACATACTTTAAATAAGTTAGTTTATATAAAAAATCATTAATTAATACTTTTCAAAATATTTCAGGACGAAATGCACTTCATGTGGATGTTCACATGCCTTCTGGTTTCATTTACTGGTGTGACTTCAGTAGCACAGTTTCTTCTCAAAATGCAATACGTAAAATTAAACCTGATGGTTCTTATTTTAGAAATGTTGTTACAAATGGAATAGGACGAAATGGGATCCGTGGCATTGCAATTGACTGGGTAGCAGGTAAGCACAGCTGAATTTAAGAGAATGTTATTCTTTACATATTATAAAATTTTTAGGCTAGCATAAGCAGATTCTAATGGAACTATTTTTAATGGAAGTGCCATGGTTCAAACTTGTGGTTTAATGGACTGATTTTAAAATAAGAGGAAGAAATGAACAGCTCTTACGTATATATTTATGTGTAAAGGTGAAAGTCGAGCAGAGATGTATAGAGCCTTTTCTCTCCTGATGCTTTAATATTTGTCTTAGGCCTCTCTTCTTGTATCTACATTTGTACATAGCTACGTACTACCATTGTGAAAACATGTACCAGAGAAGAATGCACAAAACCTGTCTTATGACAATGTAAATAAGAAAGGACTTTTCATCTACCCTCAGACTGCTGTGTACACATAAGCTCTAATGAAAAGTAAAAAAAGCAGAAATAGTTTATCTTTGAACTGTAATTTCCATGTGTACTTCCTCTTCCTATTTAAACGTATTAGAGATTAATTCAAATATTAACTCTTCAGAAAGTATTAATCAACAATTGCCATTCATACCTCAATTTTATATATATACTGTATGTTTTGCAAAAGTTTTTCAGTTGAATTAAATATATATATATATACAGGAATAATGTATACAGTAACTAAATTAAGTGTTTACAGCAGATGACTATCCTAAAACTCATTCCAACAAGCCTATCAAACGCTTAATTTTGTTCCTGTATACAGTCTTGTGCCATAATATGAATTTCATAGTTACGTGTTTTAAAAGGCAGCTGTACTACTTATACCCATGGCAATCCAAGAGGATTTAGAAATTTATTGACTACTGTCAGTTTGGCTGCCTTCTTTCTAATTCATCAGATTGTAGGGAAATACCTTATGCTTCCAACTACTAACATATTTATGATGGCTATTCATTTTTTTGTTTGGTGTTTTAGCAATTTTTGTTTCTCAAGCATTGATGCTAATATTAACTTTCTCTTTTGCTTTTCTGATTTGTTTTGTTTTTGTGTATACAGGAAATCTTTATTTTACAAATGCATTCCTGACAGAGACTTTTATAGAAGTTTTGCGTTTAAACACAACTTATCGCCGTGTACTTCTGAAAACTACCATAGACATGCCAAGGCACATAGTAGTTGACCCAAAAACCAGATATCTCTTCTGGGCAGATTATGGGCAAAATCCAAAGATTGAACGTGCATTTCTTGACTGCACCAACAGAACAGTTCTTGTGTCTGAGGGCATTGTCACGCCTCGTGGGTTGGCCATAGATCACAGCAATGGCTACGTTTACTGGGTTGATGATTCCCTAGATATGATTGCAAGAATTCAGCCTGATGGTGGTGATGTTGAAATTGTGCGTTATGGCAGTCGCTATCCAACTCCATATGGTATCACTATCTTTGGCAATTCCATGATCTGGGTTGATCGAAACCTGAAAAAAATCTTCCAAGCCAGCAAACAGCCAGGCAATGCTGATCAGCCAACAGTAATAAGAGATAACATTAATTGGCTAAGGGATGTTACAATTTACAACAGTAATTTCCAGTCACGTTCACCCCTTGATGTCAACAACAATCCTTGTTTGGACAACAATGGAGGTTGTTCTCACCTCTGTTTTGCCCTTCCTGACATTCAGATACCAAAATGTGGTTGTGCCTTTGGAACACTAGGCAGTGATGGCAAGAGATGTTCCATTTCAACAGATGATTACCTGATTTTTGCTCTTGAAAATGCCCTCAGAAGTATCCACCTAGATCCTGAAAACCACAGTCCTCCCTTCCGCACAGTCAATGTGTTAAGAACTGCTGTGGCCCTGGATTTTGACAGCATAAACAACCGAATATATTTTACACAAAGTTATCCTTCAGGAACAGGAAGAATCAGTTATGTTAGTATTTACTCAGGAATTGGCTCTCCAACTGTAGTTGCATCTGGTAAGTACACTGAAATACAATAAAAAGTAATCAGGTATTAAAAAAAATTACCTGCAGCAGCTACAACTAGCTCAACAGGTATTTTTATAATAAAGGTTAAGGTCGACCACTTAGTTGTCTAATTAAATGCTCTTTTTTCTTCCTTATTTTTTCATTTTCTGAGATTCTTATTTCATCTTGATCCCAGTTAAATGTAAATATAAAACTGGATGGATATTATTCTGTATATAAAATTATACATAATAAATTAAAATTATATGTAATAAATAGAATGGAGTGAGTTAGGATTCCTGCTACTTGAAGAATAGCAACCAGAATTTAAATCTGTGTGAGGGAAAGGTCTTTGTAACACTATTGTATACCCAGGTCTGCCTGATTCCTAAGTTTTACTAGTCCAGGTTTTTAAATGGATAGATTTGCACTGGTACCAATGGCATTTCAAAGAACTCTTTGGTGTAGCCAAATTATTATAGATGAAGAGTGCTGCAGTATCTCAGGAAACCATGCTTAGCTTGTGTGTGTTTGCATGCATGTGCCTAAGACCTGGGGACTCCAGATGGCATAGCCTTTGACTGGATCAACAACAGAGTTTACTACAGTGACTACCTCAACCAGACCATCAGCTCAATGGCTGTGGATGGATCAAACCGCACAGTGATTGCCCGGGTGCCACGGCCAAGAGCTGTTGTATTAGATCCCTGCAGAGGGTAAGTGTTGCACTTTGTTTTGACCGCCAGTGAAACTACAGTTTAAACCTTGACAAAGACTGTCAGACACTTCCTATTACTCTAAACCTTTTACTGTTGTATTCCTTGAATGCTTCAGAAGAATTCTTGTTTCAGTATCAAAAGATTTGCTGAGAGGAAAATTACTGTATTATACTGTGCTTTTAATTTCATTACCAGTTATACTGTGTTGTAATTAAGAAAGATACAACAGACATTTACTGACTTTACTGGATTTACATAGGAACTGGAAAAAGTTTTCTGAAGTTCACTGCAGTGGACCCCAGTGATCCCTCTAGAAGACTCCCTTGTCAATGTGAGCCAAAACAGAGGAAGAAGATCCTTTCCTGTAGTTTTGCAATGCACACTTCAGTGAGGGATTCCAGGGTGGAAATACCACCAAAAGCAGAGTTTGTGAGTTTTGTTTTATGAAAATATAATCATGTTATTGACAGGTATATGTACTGGACTGATTGGAGTTCAAATGCAAAGATTGAACGAGCTACACTTGGAGGAAATTTTAGAACACCTATTGTGAGCACAAACTTGGTATGGCCAAATGGACTTACCCTGGACTATGAAGAAGAGCAGCTGTACTGGGCTGATGCAAATCTGTATGTATTAATAACACACTTGTTGGTTTTCATTTGGTTAACATTTTAATAGCTTTATTATTTATTTTTCCTTGTTTCATAGCTGGTTTTCATCATTTCAGTTGAATTTGGTACTTGACATTATAGAATGTTAGAATTACTTACTAGCAATGCAATGTCAAGTTTTAATATTGATGTGAAACTACTTTGCAGTAAGAAGTTATGTCACAGTGTAGATTTTGCTCTCTGCTTTATGCACTTACATACTCACTGTCTGTTTGTCTTACATGCAATTCAGGACTTTCCTAAGTGTCTTCTAAACAAATACAATCCTAGTACACATTTTACAGTATTCATTGTTCATGGTTAATGCCTGTCACCTATGGAATTTGGCTTGATATTACTGCTGTTGTCTACCAGGCAGAGCTTGACCCTTGAATTTATGCCACAGAATTTCTTCCATCAGGAAGAAAGTTTTAAAAAATGGTTTAGTTTTCTAAATATTCAAATTCAACCATGGTCTCAGAGAAACCACTACAGCAATCAGACCTTTCCCTTCTGATTCCTCCAGCATAGAAGTTCTTTTCAGACATCTTTGTTGTATTAGAAGGATGTTCTCTGTAATGCAACAAATCCCATGGCCTGTGTCTCTATGGAATCTTCTGGGAATAAGGTGGCTGTTTGGATTTATCTGCATGCAGGAGGGCAAGGCACTTGTAATGGGATGTCTATTTTAAAAAGGAATTCAGGATGTCAAATGAAACATACCCTTTTCTGTTTCAAACTCTAGTTAATGGAGGTGGAGTAGCATAGCAGCACCTGAGATATTGGTGAACACTACTGAAATGCTGGATGTCACTTGCTAGACTGATTAGGGCATGGTTTTATATATATGTTTATATATGTAATTTATATATATGTTATATATGTTAAAAGACTTCTTTCTTTTAAGATGTAATGATTTCTTTTAGGCAGAAGATTGAGAGATGCACTCTCACTGGTACAAATCGTGAGGTAATTGTTAGCACTGCGCTGCATCCATTTGCAATGACAGTGTTTGATCAGCACATATATTGGACAGACTGGAACACACGAAGCATTTATAGAGCTAATAAGTATGATGGCTCAGATCAGATTGTGATGATCATGAATCTTCCACAAAGACCAATGGATATTCATGTTTGGGCAAAAAGTAAGCAGCAGCAGTGTATGAACCCTTGCAACCAGTTCAATGGTGGCTGCAGTCACATCTGTGCACCAGGTAAGCTGTTATGCTTGATGACTTTAAGCTATTAGTGTTGCCTGTATTAGACTGTAACAATTCTAGTTACATGAGGACAGATGAAATATTTCTTAGTGTTCACAAATTTTTAATATCTATTTTATTTATAAATGGAATCAAAATTGTTGCTGTTTAAGATCATAGTATTTCACCAACGCATCTAGGGGTTGTGTCTGAGAATCCTCACAAAATTATGGGTTTCTCTAACTTAAGCTGAAGAATTGTTTTCTGGGGTTTAAACTTTCCTTGGGACATGAAGTGAGTGCTGCAGGATATGCTTGCCTTAAGATGATATAGTCTTACTGTATACTGATCAGATGTTTCCTACAAAACATATTAAAAATTTATGGTTGCTATTTCTTTATTACATAAGTGTTACAGAGCTGTCTCATGTGTTTTAGATTTTTGGAAGTTATGATCCTTGACTTTGAAAAGTCATTTGGTGCCTGTTTTTATTTGTAGTATCTTAAATAGTGTTGAAGATCTGTCTTGCCTGTAAACAACTCAAACTTCTCATCAATTTTGAGAAGAACAGTTTGTCTATTGCAAGAAATTTTGACCACCTGTTTTGATTTTGAGGGATAGTCTCAGTGGACGTAACTGATATTTGAAAGCATCTCATGCCATCTTGCTGCCACTAAATAGGCAATTGGACAAGCAAGTACTAAGATACTCCAAATTCTGATCTCAGTTCCTCTAAGGAGCTCTGAAATAACTTCTGAGGGTTTTAATGGGTTTGCTTAAGTGAGATAAAAGTTTGGCTAACTCACCACACTAATATCTAAGTAAATAGATCATACAGGAATTACGAAAGTTACTTTGCCTCTTCCAGTGTTACAACTATGAACACTTTCATGGAACCCTATATAAAACATCAATGCTAAATTTGTTTCCCTCTTTTTGTGTCCTGTTTTTATATTTTTTAATTGTCAAACATAAATTTAGGTCCAGCTGGTGCAGAATGTCAGTGCCCCTCTGAAGGTCGCTGGTATTTAGCCAATAACAATAAGCATTGTATCGTGGATAATGGTACCAGGTGTGATACCGGTTTCTTCACATGCCTTAATGGACACTGTATCTCTGAGCGGTGGAAATGTGACAACGACAATGATTGTGGAGATGGCAGTGATGAGTTGGAAAGTGTGTGTGGTAAGCATTTAAAATAACAGCTTTAGAAAGTATACTCTGTCTTGCCTATTCTGTAGTCTCTGTCACTTTTATGGTTTTATGATGATGGGTCTTGTGGTTGTAGTTTGGAAACGATCCCTCGCTTGCTCACAGATTTGAGGTCTGAATGACTAGTGGCTTGCTTTAGAATCCAGAAGCACTATAGTATTGAATTTTTGTCAAGTACAGCCAATTTCTGATTTTTTAATTCAAATATGTATTTTACTTTTCATGCAGTCCGTTTTGCAGCTGTGTTTGCCCTGGCAGGTAAAAATATATTGTGATTTTAGTTGTTACTTTGTCAGAGAACTTAGATTATATTTTATCCACATTTTTTTTTCTTTTTAATTTTCTGCAGCTTTCCATACTTGTCAGCCAACAGCTTTCACCTGTGGCAATGGGCGATGCGTACCCTATCATTACCGCTGCGATCACTACAATGACTGTGGAGATAACAGTGATGAGCTTGGCTGCTTGTTTCGAACCTGTGACTCCAACACAGAATTTACTTGCAATAATGGAAGGTGTATATCCCTTCAGTATGTCTGCAATGGAGTAAACAACTGTTATGACAATGGCACATCAGATGAGAGGAATTGTCGTAAGTTGATCCTTAGTACCTAGCGCCCTCTTTGAGTCTGACTCTCTAGACAAAGAAAGAGGTAAATGTGGTTTTACGTGAAGAAATCTGACAAAATCAGCAAAAAGGACAAAAGTTTTAAAAATTTACATTACAGGTACTGTTTAGTGTTATTTGAAACAAATAGAATTGCTAAATTATGTTCTGGAACACCCTAAGATACTACATAATAAATATTGCTTTAAGTAGTCTGCCTTGAAGCAACAAATGCTCATGCAGTAGGTAATGTTAATTCTTGTGAGTAATCCTATGGATTTCAAACAGATTATTTCAGGTAACTTGGATTCAGGGTTTATATTTTGACAGGATTAGTGGGAATTTGACAATGGCTTTTTCCTTTGTGTCATGCTATATTAATTATACTATATTTAATAATCAGGAGTGTGTATTGTGATCCCATAATGGCACAGTTTAAAATTAGATGCCTTATAAAAGTTATCAGTTATGTTTGTTTTCTTTAAGATGTAAACTGTGATTAGTTCAATATTGGCTGCTTTTGCAGTTCATGAAAACAACAGCATAACAGTATTTAAAACAGCTCTAAACCACTTTTACTTTTTTCTCCCTCATTAAAGCGGAGCGTACGTGCCAGTCTGGTTTTACAAAATGTCAAAGCACAAATATTTGCATTCCTCGAACATATTTGTGTGATGGTGATAATGATTGCGGAGATATGAGTGATGAGAGTCCTACTCACTGTGGTAAGTTAAGAGAGTTAAGAGGGTCTCTGTTACTTCTCTGATACTTCTGTAATTTATTCCACTGCTCTCTTCTTTTAATATAACTCCCACTATTCTCAAAACATCTTCTTTTATAATGCTGAAGTAATATATGCATGGTACCTCTAGCTCCTAATTACCTAAATAAAGTTTTTATCTAATAAAAAAAAATGATACCTTTTTGCAGAGTTTTAATATAGCATTTGAGGATTGTTCCTCTTGCTTATTTTGGTCTGTATTTTTTATTGTTTTACAAGTTGTTTGGCACTTAAGTATTATAGAGAGCTTGTCTTTTTCCATAACTTTAACATTAGAATATTCTTCCTTCTAACCTAATGAATTTGTCTATGGTCTCAAATTTCTTTTAACTCTTTCATGTGGTTATGTATGCTTTAGCATATAATTCCTAGTTCACTGTAGCTTCCAGTTAGGATATGGAAGTGCCTAGTTTTCAGCCAGTCTTAATTCCAAATCAGATTAGCTTTTCTAGGACATTTTTATTAGGCAGAAGTTAGGTAGTACTTTTCCCATAAAAAATATTATGGATCAATTTATAAAACATAATGTGGTATATCAATAATGGATAGTTTCAGGTTGTGATTTAGTTTTAGTATTGCCTGAGTAGATTATTTTTGCTTTCACTATTTTTTTCTAAAAGTACATGCCTTGAACTAACTATGCCACAGTTCTTCTGAAATAGTTCAATTTTTGTAGCCAGAAGGTGGCCACTTTTATCTGTGTACACCAATGTGTCAAGAATATGTGGCTATAATGAGCCTTGTTCTGCTTGTCAAAGTTGTGTTTTGTCCCTTCTGCTGTTTATGTTCCTGCTGAATTACTTAAACTGAGAAGTCGTGAAGGGCAAGGAAGAGGGAGAGAGTGAATGAGAGATGAAACACCAAGATGTTAATGAGCAATAGTTAACTGTCTTTGATTTTCATCTTTAAAGGCACAGGGAAGAGCAAATTAAAAGGCCAGACTGAATCTTTCTGGTATTTTGAAACCATCAGAGGGTACAGGAAAGTATTGGTAATTACTGAAGAAATTGTCAAAACCCCTATACATGCCAGGATCAAGGGGCTTGGCTGAAGTGCAGAGAGTATTTGCAGCATGCTGAGCTGGAACTACTCAGTGTTATGGTCTGTTTTTCACTGCCATTAAGAAAAGATACCTACCAGCAAGTGAAGAAAAATTGGTAGGAGGAAAATTCTCTAACGTGTGATATTACTTCCTTCGTGCACATTTTGATTTCCTGTAAAGCACTGAGTCTGATATGCCCAGTTTGAGCACTGGAGAAATGAGTATACTGGAATGTGACCATTCTCCTGTGCACAAATCTCAAGTATAAATGAAGAACATATGTTCTACATTTAGAACAACTCAGGTTGCTGCATGCAGTCCTATTTCCAGGGAAAATTCTGTCTGCTTACTAGCTGATACTAGCCCAGGGATAAAATCAAGCCCATTTTTTTGCATACGAGTATCAAGTTAGTTTGTACAATGAACTCTTTCCAGAGGGGCTGAGAAAAGGCATCCTTCCTAGCATAATTTCTTCTCTTTCTTTTTTTGGGACTGTAATATTTTTTGCATAACATGAACTCAAACGCAATTTAAAACAAGTTAGAAAGGTAGCAGAGTAAAAAGAAGTCATTCATAGGTTTTTTCTTCCAGTCTCTCTGACTTGCACAAATAGCGAGTTTCGTTGTACATCGGGACGTTGTATTCCTGCTCATTGGTACTGTGATCAAGGAATAGACTGTGCTGATGGCTCTGATGAACCTGCCTCTTGTGGTAAGTCTGCACTCAGAGGATATAACATGGTGGGTTATGGCAAATCAGTAGTTTGTCTTGTAGGCAGGAGCCTTAATCCAGACTAGGTGGAAAATAAGTATCTTCTGGGTTTTATTCAATGTCTCTAATCTGAGTCATTAAATAATTTGAGTTTTAAATACTTAAAGCTGTGTATGGAATATGAAGGTTTTAGTTGCAACAACTGATTGCTTGTAATGTGATTACTCTTAATGTATAACTTCCTATCTCTGTCTCTCCTATCTCTAAGACTATGATGGTAGTGAATCAAATGGCAAAAAATAGCAAGTATTTTCATACTGTTTTGCATGTAAAAGCAGTTGTCATGCTGTACAGAAAGTGTGCATGCAGTATTTTACTTGGAGAAAAAGGAAATGTGGGATGCAGAGGGGAACAGTGTTGATGCAGTATATGGGTATCATAGTATTACAGTAAACAAATCCTGTATGTACAATAGAAGCTAATGGGAATAAGCAGAGTAGGATAGGGGGTGAAAAAAAGGACAGTGATCTCTAGGGAAGGAGAGAAGGAGCTAACGGAAGTCACTGACAGTTGGTATTGTAACAGTTATTATTCTCACTGTAAAAGTAAGAATAACACAAGGCAAGATTCTTCTGTGGCTTCAGCAGGGCTGGTAGCTCACTTTGCACATTATTGGAGTTGCACTTTTGGCTTAAGAAAATGTTTTGCATTTTATGCATTAACTATTTTACAATTAAGCTTTGATTTTACATTTTACATTCATAAGCTTCTCCTTGAAATACAGTCCTCAGTAGATTTGTTGGCTGTGCAGATTAGTTTAACAAGCACAGTGATTGTGTTAATTTTTAAGTGCCTCAAATGCGGACTTGTTCGAGTGACCAGTTCAGATGTGATGATGGCAGATGTATCCCAGCAACGTGGATCTGTGATGGTGATAATGACTGTGGGGATATGAGTGATGAGGATCAAAGACATAATTGTGGTACGTGGCTAATGCAAGTAGACACTGCACTTTGTCCTGCAGGTATTTTTTTGAAAACAACCAACCCCCAGACTGTCACCCACTGCCAGTTTTTCTACCCCTTAAATGTGCACGTTAAGCGTGAGGTACAATCTTCCTCTACCTTCATTTTCATGATATTGAATCAAAATTGAATATTTTACTGATAAAAAAGCCCAGCAAAATATTGTTCTAGTTTTGCAATTATTCTTCTTTGAATTGTTGAGTTGAAATGGAGACATAATTAATCTGGGTTGTGTGTATGATCTGAGCAGCTAGAGCAGATCAGTGAAAAGGCTCCCTGGTGATCATGCACTGCATGCACATATTTGTGGCTTAAGATTTTTAAAAACCAGTGAACAAAATAAGCATATCTGTTCAGAGGGTGAACAAAGGGAAGGAGGTTCACCAACCTGGTCCTGCTTCTTAATTCTTTGGAGAACAGCTAGTTATGCTTATAGTCCTTGACCGTATTAACTATAATATTATAACTGTAATATTGCTACCTCTGCTTGTTCCCTGGAGCAGAATACCTTGAACAAAATAGGGGACAGAAACTATTCAGCTCCCAGAAAATCTGGCTGAAAAATCTTATTTGAGAGTCCAGTAAGATGCAGATTTCTGTACATGTCAGCATTGCCTAAGGAGTGCTTTGGCTCCCAGTCAGCCTCCACGAAGAGCAATGTGCAGTTTTGTACACGAGAAAGTACAGTGGTATTTGTCTCTGCATGCAGCAGGGCATGGCTCTGTTGTGGATTATGGGTGGATATCCAGGCTGTTTGTGTGGGCGGTGGAGTGTCACATACACAGAGTTAGTAACTCATAACTTGGTTAGTGAGTATGCTTTTCCTTCAGCAAACCGCAACTGCACAGCAGCAGAGTTCACTTGTGCCAACAATCGACCCCCGCTCAGGAGGTGCATTCCTCGGGCATGGGTCTGTGATGGTGATGCTGACTGCAGTGATGCTCTTGATGAACACCAGAACTGCACACGAAGACCTTGCACAGAAAGTGAATTTACCTGTAATAATGGCTTGTGCGTCCGTAATGCATACAGGTTTGTAACTGCCCAAGCAGTTGTAGAAATGCTCAAAATTGCTTATTGTGAAGGAACTAATTCAACCTATTTTTCCCCACCATTTAGTTGTAATTAGACCTACATACTGTAATGAAACTTTTATCTACTCTGCATTCGTGCATTAGCTTTGACTTGAAAATGCTTTTTTTCCTTTTAATATTCCCATTGCTTACCATTAGCATTTAATCCTTCTTATTGTCACTGGTAGGTAACTCCTACTGGGGTGATTCTGTCCAGCCTGTAATGCACCCAGGAAATATTATCAGGACTCGTAGGATCAGACTATATAATATGACCCCAGTTTCTGAAAGTCTCTTCTATTGGAGCCAAAAATATTGACCTTCTTTGGACCTTGTGGGAGTGAATCTATCCATCTGCACTGGGGACTGTGATTGCCTTCTTATATTTGAAGAGAGTGTTCATTCTTCTTCAGGTGTGATAGGCGGAATGACTGTGGTGACAGCAGTGATGAAAGAGGATGCATCTATGAACCATGTCAACAGCACCAGTTTACTTGTCAGAATGGACGCTGCATTTCCAAAGCCTATGTCTGTGATGGGGATAATGACTGTGGTGATGAATCTGATGAGCTGGAACATCTCTGTAGTACACCAGAAGCGACCTGCTCTCCCCATCATTTTAAATGTGACAATGGAAACTGCATTGAGCTGGTTAAAGTCTGCAATCGGTTGGATGATTGCTTAGATAACAGTGATGAAAAAGGATGTGGTATGTATAGATTTATTTGTACTGTCTAATTTAAAAATTGTAGGCACCTTTGAAAAAATGCACTCTTAAGAAAATTCCTTAATTCCAGTCATATCTATTCCATGGCTGTTCCTCAGAAATTGAAGTTATAAGAAACGTATCTTTTAAATTTTTTAACTTGAATTAATTCATACTTATTATTGCTGTTGTAACTGACAGTGACAATGAGCTAATAATATAAACAAAATATATTTCCTACATTGTTATGCATTGCCCTTGCATTTCCAAAATATGCCATAGTCCATACTTTGTGCTTGGTGCTTTGTGACAGACTTCAGAGGTGGTAGAATAATTTTATATTAAATTATGTTGTTTTCTTTTTTCCTTTATTACAGCAGCAGCCCACATCCACATTCAGCATTTTCAGGGGGCTGCAAGGAGAGAGAGAGAGAGAGAGAGAGAGAGAGAGAGAGAGAGAGAGCGCATTGGAAGTAACTGCACTATTACTCTGCTAGATGGCTCCCTGAATAGAACTCCTTTCCTTCCCCAGGTGTAAATGAATGCAGTGATCCTTCAATCAGTGGATGTGATCATGACTGTACAGACACACAGACAAGTTTCTACTGTTCTTGTCATCCTGGATACAAACTTATGTCTGATAAACGGACTTGTGATGATATTGATGAGTGCAATGAAACTCCATCAGTATGTAGCCAGATTTGTGAGAACACAGCTGGCTCCTACATCTGTAAGTGTGCCCCAGGCTATATCCGGGAGCCTGACGGAAAAAGTTGCCGGCAAAATAGTAATATCTCCCCATACCTTATTTTTAGCAACCGTTACTATCTGAGAAATCTCACAGCAGATGGCCAGTCTTACTCTCTCATTTTGCAAGGACTGAGAAATGTGGTGGCACTGGACTTTGACAGGGTGGAAAAGAGGTTATACTGGATTGATGTGGGGAGGAATGTCGTTGAACGAATGTTCCTAAATGGAACAAATAAGGAGGCAGTGATAAGTGATGATGTGCCCAACGGGGAAGGTATCGCTGTTGACTGGGTTGGCAGGTAAGAAAATACATTTTTTGTCTTTCTGGGCTATTGGAGAAATTTTGTGTGAAGGGGTTTATCTTAGGGGTTTTTCCCCACTCGATATGAAATTCCTGATGAGTACAAAAATAGTTTAGGTTGTGGATGCAGCATTATACAACTGCTCTGGAATTGTTTATCAGCATCTAATACATAACACTTAATTTACTCTCATATGTGGTATACTGAGGTTCTGTCAGACTTGCTCTCTTATCAATCATTTGCTAGCAGTTGTTGGGATTGACATGCAGGTTTCACTCTGCATAAACAAAATATTGTAACAGGTAACTAGACCCCAGTGAAGTAAGTAATAGTAAGCCTTAATGAAATTTAGCTCCTGTATCAACATGCAGAGCGTGTGTCTTTTGCTCTTGAAAAATTCACCTTTAACTGACACATTCAAACAACATGATTCACATAATTTTCTGTCAGGGGGCCAGCACATGGGTGAGGTAATTGGAAAACACCTCATTATGGCAAATTTTTAACTGCCTGCTGTATTTCAAAAAACAGTCTGATTTACTGCCAAAGAACCTCTGTTGTTATGTGGTGGCCACTCTGACAGTGGTCTTGCTGTATTTCATCTTGCTTTCCAAGTGCAATAATGTAAGTGAAATCTAATGAAAAGTTTAAGTAACATGGATCAGACTGTAAACCAATTAAGAATTGTTCAAAACTCACTTTTGAAACTTAGATGAGACTGTTTATATGAATATGTCCGTATAATAGTTTTTACTTTTACGCCACTTTGTTTCTAAACTAATGATAATTAATGTTGCCCTAAAGGCTTTATGATTCATGGAAAGGTGATGAAGCAAAAGGCAAATTTGAGCTGAAGTGGTCCTACTGCTTCATTGCTAATACAACTTTTGAATTGTTTCAGCTACCATTAGTTATGTCTTGAGTCAGTTCTTGTTTAGGTGTTCCAGACAGGCTCAAGGACAGTACAGTGGTTGAATTTTTTCTGCTTGTTTTCAGTGCAGAGAGAGGATGAAAGGATGCCATGAGATACACGTTGGAGAAGACTGTTTTCTCTGATGGGAATTTTACTACTTAGAGTGGTGTAGGCAGAATTATATCTGTCAGACTATTTCTGAAATAACACTGTGGGTGCTGGAGCTGACCAGCTCTGCAGAGAATTTCAAAGTATCCTGATGTAGTTCTAATTGAATTTAATGCTTTGCTTTGATGCAAGCTTTTAAAAAATTATCCCTTCTGCTTGTATGATTTCTTTGCTTACAGCTGTGTGTAATTCCCAGGCAAAGGAATAGAAGTGTTAGAAAATTCTAGGTGAAGTTTAAACTGGGGTGTCAAAGTACTTAGGAATTTTTCTACCTGTTTGATGAGAGCAGAGGTGGCAGCATGGAACAGTTGAGGATTCCCTACAATGCCTTACAGCCCTGGTCACAGTCCATTGCACTGCATGTCTGTTTCCCTGCTCCTGGCCATTGTTGGTAGGACAGAAAGGGAGGAGGGATTTAGGAATTTGAAGACAAATGGCATATTATTTGTCAACTGGGCACCTGCAAGTTTTAATTTGTCACCACTGATTGTGGTTACAAGAAAAACAGAAGTGAAAAGGCAGCCTGGAGCATGGTGTAGAAGAGATGTCAATGAAGTATGTGTTCCTTTACGGGGATACATTGCTTCTAGGAGAAGAAAGAATAAAATGCTGTGAAGCAAAATAAGGGGAAAAAATTAATAAATTAACTCTAAAATATTTCAGAAAATTGTACTGGGTAGATGCCTACCGAGATTGTCTCTATGTCTCTGAACTTGATGGAAGATTCCGGAAAAAACTGGTGGATCGGTGTGTGGATGCCAACAATACTTTCTGCTTTCAGTATCCCAGAGCAATTGTGGTTCATCCAAAATATGGGTATGACCTTTCAAGAGTACTTTTCCTTTCTTTTGAAAATAATCTTGCACTATTCTGAAAATCTGAAGTAAATTTGGGTTGCTTGCAATTAGATTTCTGTGGTGTTAGTACTCAGCTGCAGCTTAGGAAAAATAGTAGCTTGCCTGTTGTGGGTGTATATGCATGGCTGTCACATGCTGTTGAAAGTGGAATTTGGTTCCATATGGGCTAGAAAGTTCTGATTGCAAGGCTAAAAAGGTTGATAGAAGTGTGTGTGGTTTGGTAGATGTTGGAGATGACTGAATTCAATTGTGATTGCACAATTGACTGCTGTAGCAGTTAAACTAAGAAATATATTAGCTTTCTTCTTCCTTAATCTCTGCTTTAGTTCTGTGGAAGGAAATACTCTATTTGAGGTGTGGCTTCTAATATTTACTTCAACAATCCTAACTCTAAGTATTCATTTGAGCAGACTGATTTACTGGACAGACTGGGCAGATCGAGCCTATATTGGACGAGCTGGCATGGATGGCAAGGAGAAGACTGTGATCATCTCTACAAAGTTAGAGTGGCCCAATGGACTTACCATAGATTACACCAACGACAAGCTTTATTGGACAGATGCCCATCTAAATTATATTGAGTATGTAGACAGAAAATATTAAAACAACTGAATGATTGCTCACGTCAGATTGTGGTGGGAGAATTTATAGGTGTTGTAAAAAGAAGATGTGTTTCTGCCCCCGACTCTTTAGAAAGCTGGAGTCAAAATGCCTGGAGTAGTAGATGATAGGGATCATTAGATGCCACAGTAACTGGGTTGCTACATTCCCTGAAAATTGTCCAAAAATTACAGTGAGAAGGTTCACACTCTGTACTAAAATATGCAACTTCTCCATATCTAGTTACACAACCTGAACCAAAGCAAAATTGACTATAAAGTCACTATTTTTGATTCTCTTGTTTCTCTTATAGATAAGAATTGTAACTAAAAGTTACAATTTTTAAAGTAACTAAACTAGTTATGTGCTAATAAGTTGTATACAAACCTTTAGAAGATGTCTGAATGTCCATAAGTATGATATGGAATTTCCTGTTGGCAAATGGGATTTTTTTGTCAGTCAAGAACAATCTGTACATTGCTTCTAGTACTAGAAAATTCCCACCTAAATAGCAGTAAAAATGAATAATGATTACCTGATTATTTATATGATTTTGAAATACATGATACTGAAACACTTTGAAGCCAATAATTTGCATTTATATTAGTGTTCATATTTGTATTAATATTTACATGCACATTTAAATTTATACTTGTATTTACTTCTTTTCTTCATTAATTCTTCTGGCAGCCTTTTCTAGGATAAAGTATTAAAGATATCTTTTCAGAAATCTAAGTTAATTATAT